>NC_081167.1:1753248-1958248 GCF_012432095.1 Onychostoma macrolepis | reverse complement strand
ATAATGATAATAATGATAAAGAAATGCAGTAATAAACATGGATTTTGTATTTATTTGTTGCTGTTTTTTTATAAATTCTAAATATTATATATGCATAAGTATGTAATATAATAATATTATAAGTAAACTAGTAAAAATTAAACAAAAACGATTTATATCAAATAGGAACCAGAGTTTTGGTTATTGTGCTGAAGTCCACTAGAGAGCAGTGAACAGACTCAGCGCGCGATACTCGAAGAACAGAAGAAGAGCGCGTGAAGCCCGCGGTTGTTTCGCGTCTGTCTTGGGTTATTGAAGTGTGTGCTGATGGATTCTGGGAAGGAGAGAGTGGTCGCGTTGGTGGACATGGATTGCTTCTATGTGCAAGTGGAGCAGAGGATCAACCCCGAGCTCAAAAACAAGCCGTGCGTGGTGGCGCAGTACAAGACATGGAAAGGTGGAGGGTGAGGAAACACTTCACTGTATGTTCATGCACAAATATTTACAGAAATTATATTTCCCCCCTTAGAAATTATATTTTCCTAAATTATATTTTGATTTAGAAATTAAAACACCCCCCCCCCCCCACCCCCAGTGTTTTCTCCTGAAATACCATTATTCATTTAACAGTAACGTTACCCCAAAATACACTTACGAAAATGCCACAAAACTAATTACAGTAAATAACTTTAAGGTGAAGTTTGATTGCAGCTATTCAAAGAATAATATGACTTTTTCATGCTTGATTGCTTGATTGCTGGCACTCTCATTGTGTACTTCAATATCAAGAAAATAGTCATAAACCGGCTTCCTGTATTAAAATGAGCTGGATATGTCTCCTGAAGTCCCCTGTTAAAGTGCAGAGGTGTGTGTTGTGTTTCAGCATCATAGCAGTGAGTTACGAGGCCAGAGCTCATGGGGTCAGCAGGAACATGTGGGCAGATGATGCCAGGAAGCTCTGTCCTGATCTACAGGTGGCCCGAGTCAGAGAGGCTCATGGGAAGGCTGATCTCACGTTGTAAGTGCATGTTTGTAGGGCGTCCAAAATGAGGAAAAGGGACATTTTTAAGATGCATGTGTCAAGTTAGGAATGTAATCGTTCTATTCATGTTGGTTTCATACATTTTTGAAAAACCCTGTTATCACTTACAACAGACATTTTTGTCTTTCATTAATGGAAAAGTGCACCCAAAAATGAACATTTGATGAAAAAGTGCTCCCCCTCAGGCCATTCGAGATCAGGATGGGTTTGTTTCTTCATCAGGTTTGTAGAAATGTGTCTCTGCATCAGTGTCTCAGCAATGGATGCTCTGCAGTGAATGGGTGCCGTCAGAATGAGAGTCCAAACAGCTGATAAAAACATCACAATAATCCACACCACTCCAGTCCATCAGTTAACATCTGGAGAAGACGAAAGCTGAAACAAGTTCCAGATGTTTTTAACTTAAATATGAGTCCAAAATCCATAATAACACTTCCTCCAGTGAAGGAATCAGTCCAAAACGGCTCTAAACACATATGTGGGTGGATTTTGGTGTGAGAGTGTTATGGCATTTATTTATTGAACATTTTTTACAAATTTTGTATTTTATTTACACTACTTATATCTGTTATCAATCTATTAAGATACTATTTCAGTTGTATGCTTCCTCCCCCAACCTTAGACACAATGACACACGCACACACACACACACACACACACACACACACACACACACACACACACACACACACACGCACACACGCACGCATGCATGCTCACAGACATATGAATGCAAATACAGGAGCTAATCAGAACGGACTTGTAATGTTGGCTATCGGTATATGTTTGTTTGTCCAAGTGATTCTATATTTTGGCACATGTAAATATTGTCACCTTCTTCACAAATTTTTTTTTCTTTTTTCTTATATGTTTGGTCCATGGGGTTCTGTATTTGGTACATGTAAACATTGTCACATTCTTTACTTGCATAATAAAAAAAAAAAAATTATGGCATTTTAAACAGAAGTGAGATGGATTTGTTTCAGCTTTTGTCTTCTCCAGATGTTAACTGATGCAGTGGTGTGGATTATTGTGATGTTTTTATCAGCTGTTTGGACTCTCATTCTGACGGCACCCATTCACTGCAGAGCATCCATTGCTGAGACACTGATGCAGAGACACATTTCTACAAACCTGATGAAGAAACACACTCCTCTTTCTTGGGTGGCCTGAGGGGGAGCATGTTTTCATCAGATATTCAGCAGCTATGTGTTTTTGTCTGAGCATGTTTTCGCTGTGCATCAGTTACAGGGAGGCCAGTGTGGAGGTGATCGAGGTGATGTCGCGCTTCGCGGTCATAGAGCGGGCCAGCATCGATGAGGCATACATGGACCTCACGGCCAGCGTGCAGGACAGACTGAAGCACATGAGCGTCCAGGACATCACGCCGCAGCAGCTGAGGAGCACCTACGTTCAGGGCTTTCCACAAACCAACGGCAGCGGACCGAGCGAGGATGCAGCGACAGATAAAGGTGTGTTTGAAACTGACAGCAGATCACTTGTTATTTTCATAGAAAAAGGCAGCGAGCATTGGAGCGGTGTAGTGGTCGACTGATAAATTGCCAAGGCTGATATTTGACATTTTTCAAATATCTGCATGGGCCGGTAGGTTTTTCTGTTTGGCTGATGTGTTCGAGGTGGGACTTTTATTTTGACAGCGCTGAGAACAGCAGCACCTGAGCACACAGTGCTCTCATTCTCCCTCCTCATTGTTTGCTGTCACAGTTTAACAGCTTCCCAGTTATAGTCACAGCGCCACCAGCAGAAAGTTTGCCACTTTTAAATGACTTTGAAACATTCCTCCTATATTTACCACTTTAAATGCATATTGCTGACCGTTCTGCAGAGGAGCAGCGGCTCCGAGGCCTGCAGCAGTGGCTGGAGCATCTGTCCTGCGGCGGTCAGTCCTCGCTTGCGGAGCTGCATCTGACCGTCGGCGCTCTGATCGTGGAGGAGATGAGGGCCGCCGTGGAGGAACACACCGGCTTCAGATGCTCCGCCGGCGTCTCGCACAACAAGGTCTGCTGCGTTTAACACTTACACTCTTTACTCCTGGTGCTCACGCTTCATTCAGGTGTCCTTGTTACACATATTACATGTACTTACTATTATAATAACAATTAATTATGCATAATTACATGCAAGTAACACTAAGCCAAACCCTAACCATATAGTAAGTGCATGTAGTTAATTAATATTACTCAGTACTTAAATGTATAACTACACTGTAACAAAGACACCTTAAAATAAAGCGTAACCAAATGTTCAAATCCAATTGCTATTAGATATAATAATCAACTCTCAAAAACAGTTGTATAACAAACATTTAAATTGTACATAAGGTAGTTCTTATATGAAATGATATAATTATGCTCTACTCCTTGTTGAAATATAAACATTTAAATGGTGACTGTCAACTTGAGATTTATTTAAAGATACATTAAACTGGTTAAAGATTTAATCAATATGTAATACAGTATAACACATATATTTATCAAAATTAGTGTTTTTTTTTTTTAGAATGTTCTTTACTTCATAGAATGTCTTTTCAGAGATAAATGTGACACATTGTTTACAAATAATAATCGAAACGGGTTAGTGGTAGTACGAAACACGTGACCACAGGTGAACACTAGTGTGTCCCAGAATGCATTAGTGAAGAATTTCTCCAAAACATGCTTAGTGATCTTCACATGAATCAGAGGATGGCATCTTCAGCACTAGTAAGGTCAATCAAATTTATTATTTTTTTTCCCCATAGGTGTTAGCCAAACTAGCATGTGGCTTAAACAAGCCTAATCGCCAAACAGTTTTGCCTCTGGGGTCCGTTCCAGAGCTCTTCAGCACCCTTCCCATCAGGAAAATGTAAGTACTGTGACTATGATATTACACTTGATTCTCATAGTATGAGAATGATGCATGTGTGGTTGCTCTTCAGTCGTAATCTGGGCGGGAAGCTGGGGACGTCCATCACGGAGACTCTGCGAGTGGAAAACATCGGAGATCTGACTCAGTTCAGCAAGATCCAGCTGGAGCAGCACTTCGGAGAGAAGACCGGGTGAGAACCAGTGGAAGAGGTGTCTGAGAAAGATTCAGGCCTGAAAATTCATCAAAGTCACGGAAAGTTCTGTAGGAAATGTATCTTAGGTAAAGTGGCTCGTTTCGTCTCTGTTCCTCAGGTCGTGGCTGTACGACTTGTGCCGAGGGGTCGAGTTTGAGTCTGTGAAGCCTCGACAGCTGCCCAAATCCATCGGCTGCAGCAAGAACTTCCCAGGAAAAACCTGTCTGGCGACAAAACAGCAGGTAGATGGCAGATTTGAGATTGGTGTGGATGCTGGTGCTCTGGTGTAACCCGCTCTCTTGTGCAGGTGCAGCACTGGCTTCATCAGCTGGCCCTCGAGTTACAGGAACGACTGAACAAAGACCGAGACATGGTGAGTCCGCTCTCAGTGAAGTAATGCTGCTTTATAAAGTGAATAAATCATTCTGATTGACTGAGCCGCATTCAGAGATTTAAAATGAAGTGAAATGCTGATAAATGCATACTTATGACCGCACTTTCTGTATTAACAGCTCCAAACAGCTGGAAGATTTGCTTATTCAGATATTTACAGTAACCATCATTCACACCAAACATTCATTTTGCTTTGCAGTTTCAAAATGTTTATAGCAGAAAGTAGTAAATACAATTCTAGATTAAAATACTGAGATTACAGCCTGTGATATCACATAATGATGGGACGTCTGATTCTTTTCAGTGTTAATTGGTTCTTTCGGACAGTTTGTTCAAATGACCGGTTGTATACATACAGTAATTACATAACGATGTAACGTATACGCAATTACAGCGAGTAAAAGAAGTATTGAACACGTGAAGAAAGGGAGCTGCAAAAAGGCATGGAAAGCCAAGACACCAGCAGAAATCTCTCAGTAATTATAAAGCAATGCTGCACCTCGTTAGTGGAAATTAATATTAGCTGCTTCAGTCCCAACACCTACAGTACCAGGATGATGAAACAAATGATCCCAAACACAGCCAAGCAAACTCTCGATTGGTTGAGGAACGGCCAGACAATCACTTGACTTCAATCCAATAGAAAATAAGAACTAAAGGTCAGAGTTCAGAGAAGACACCCACAGATCGAGATTTGAAGACAAAATCACACCTGAGCAACGCATGCCGCTAGTTTCTCCTCCTTGAAGCTGTCATTACCAACAAAGCCTTTTGTACAAAGTATTAAATACATTTTCCTCCGTGTCATTCCATTTTATTACACAGAACTTAATTGTTTTGTTTTCTTTGGTCCGAGTTGAACTCAGTTCAGTGACCATCTGAATGACCATCTTTATTTTTGGCTCATTTCGAGTCGCAGTGACAATTTCAGAGCTGTTTCAGACAATTCACTCTGGTTTGGTGAACTGGACATCACTAATGTGTTTCTTCTCTTCATATGTGATGCTTGTGTGTTGATTTGTCCGCAGAACGGACGGGTGGCCAGACAGCTGACGGTGGGCGTCAGGCAGGCTGGAGATCAGAGTTTTTCTCGCTGCTGTGCTCTTGCTCGCTATGACGCTGTGAAGATGACTTCGGACAGCCTGGCCATCATCAAGAGCCTCAACACCGCAGGAAGCCACCAGGAGGCGTGGTGAGTGAGAGTGACCAACTGTAGCCAATGTCTGATCTAGATTTTGCCATTTACTCGTTTTTTTTTTTTCTTTAAAGGCGTCATGAACTGCCAGGTCCAGGTCCACTTACACTGTTATCAAGATTTTTACATCAAAAACATCATTTAGAAGTAATAAGCTATTTTCTGTCCTGTTTTTAGCCCCCTCATCAGAACGCTGGAGGATTGTAGACTCGGATGTGCTGTGATTGGCTAATAGTAAATAGGCCGATAGGAAGGTGACGCAAACACTGTTTTTCCACAGCTTGGCACTGAACAGCGTCTTGTCTTCGGAGCATCTTTATCGTTTGTTTCTGCGTAGACCTGCGCGTTCGCCTCTCGTCAACGGTGTAAAGCATGTGACTCTCAGAGCAGCTCTTGAGATGAAGTTCTCATATTAATGTCTCATATATTGAGAAAAAAACGCACCAGAACATGCAAGAGTTAGCCTATTATTGACATGCATTTTATCGTGACTCAATCTGATATCGTTTTATCGCCCAGCCCTAGTTGAGTGCGTTATTCTGTAAGGCTTGATTATGTTTTTCTCTTAGGTCTCCTGCTTTGACTTGTCTTCATCTGTCAGCCAGTAAGTTCAGCGATGTTCCCTCATCCTCATCCGGAGGAATAGCAAGCTTCCTGTCCAGTAACGCACCTTCATCACAATCACGTCTAGCCTCTACACAAACCCCCAAAACACAGCCGAGCCCCAAGCGCCCGGGGGCCATCCAGTCTCTGTTTGAGAAGGCCGCCGAGAAGAAGAAACAGCATGATGAACACGCCCCTGGCATCTCCTCCTTCTTCCAAAGAAAGGGTCTGGAGAAGGCGCTGCAGCTGGAAGACTGTGTCTCTGAAGGCAGCAGGACTGAGGCTGGACCAGAGTCGCTCAGCGGAGTCGCTCCGTCAGACGGGGAGGATCTTCACGCGTGCCAGCGCTGTGGACTGAAGGTGCTGGTCTGGGAAATGCCCGAGCACATGGACTATCACTTCGCTCTGGACCTGCAGAAGTCGTTCTCCCGGCGTCCAGCGGCGGGCCGGTGCAGTCGTCCCGCGGGAAGATCCAGGCGAAGACTCCGAGCGGCCCGCAGGCCAAGAGAGCGCGAGTGCAGGGAAACAGCGGCACGCTGGACTCCTTCTTCAAGAAGACTTGACCGCGGTCCCAGCCAGCTTTTTATACCTTCAGGTTTTAATGAGAAATATTTGTGCCTTTTGTGTTTTATTTCAATAATAAATAAGTGGTTCGATGGAATATTGTTCAAAAGCCATTTTCTTCTCTTAAATGGAGGCCTTGATCTACTAAGCATGGAGACATTGATCAGTCATGATTACACATAAAATAATCTTTCTTCTTTTTTTTTTTCCTCCCAATCTGCCGAAATGACATTCTCTGCCTACTCCACATGTTGTGGATATTTGTGAGTGTATCAGTGTGTACTTTATCCATTCCATAGCCTCCTGTAACCGTGATGTTCTGTCGATTTGTGCTACCCTCCATTAAAACAGTAGGTAGTACAGTTCGACAACGAAAGATGCTATCTGTCAAATTATGGTTTATTAACGTCTACACCTACCCTTACAGTAATGCAATTACAGTAATTATGTGTTATTCGCTGTTGTGGCTAGAAGGGATACAGCTACGGCCAGAAACCAAAAATAATGACATTTTTCTACCTATTAGATTGTGCTTTATTAACGTCTACACCTACCCCTTACAGTAATGCAATTACAGTAATTATTGTTGTTCAGCGTGAGAAAAAGGATGCGCAGTAAGCTCTGGTGGCACAATCTGAGGGGTGTGATCAAATAAACACTGGCTGTTTGCTGACAGAGGGTCAGAATGAGGGAGGAACATTTGTTTTTGTGCAGAAACCTTTGCTTTCATTTTAACTGAATGAAAACATTTTGATATAATTGAAAAACCATAGCATGAGAAATATTCTTCTGGTGTGATGTTTTAATACAGTGATATTATGAAATATGTGCTGTTGTATGCCATTTCTAAGGTGTTTCAAATGGTTGCTTGGTTTGTGACAAGAGCCTCTTCTAGTTATGGCTTGAATGGGTGCCGTCAGAATGAGAGTCCAAACAGCTGATAAAAAGGTTTTAAGATACGAAGATGGACTGTGTGATTACAGATTATGGACTCGTATTTTGGCCAAAAGCAATGGTTTAAAGTTAAAAATGTCTTGATGAATTTTTTTTTTTTTATATAAACACAGCTTTTGTCTTCTCCAGATGTTAACTGATGGACTGGATTGGTGTGTATTATTGTGATGTTTTTATCAGCTGTATCTGACGGCACCCATTCACTGCAGAGCAAGTGATGCAATGACACATTTCTCCAAATCTGACGAAGAAACAAACTCTTCTTCATCCATAAGTGTGAGGACACTTTCAGCAAATGCTATTTTTTGGGGGTGAACTGTTCCTGTAAAGGCACTAGAGGGCAACAAATCACGACCGAAACACTGAAACTGGGATGTCCTGATGTCTATTCTTTAGATGCTTTGTCATTTTGAACTGCTGCTCAAATTCAAGATCTTTCTTTTTTCCAGTCACTTTGATAATATTGATAATGGGAAATGAATGTATTAAAGACATCAGTTTCATATGTAATGTGTAAATCCAAGCATATTTTGACTAAAGCTGTACAGAAACAAGATTCTGCATGTCGTCTGTATTTCTTGAAGTGTGGGCTGTGCTGTTTTCTCACAGCAGTATTACATACAGTGGCAGAAGCTTGGTTTTGTTTTCAGTGACATTTTTGTGATGATTGGTTTTGTTTGTTTTGGATCACGATGGATCATGCCATCTATCTGAACAAGACGTCCAGGACCTCCAGCAGAAAATCAGGAAGATTAAAGCTCCAGCAGTGTTTCACTGAACACATGCTCGTGTTTTAGTTGCATCTGACCAGAGAACCCGTCCCGTTTGAAGACCCAGTCGAGTCTGACAGCTGACTATGCTGGAGCTTGATGAAGGAGCTGTCTGGTGGATTTTCCTGCTGGGAAACACTTGTGTGTTATTACTGTAGTAACTGATGATTTTCTGAAGGGCTGTTGTACCCTTAATAGTCAAACTTTTGCACTTTTTTTTTTTTTTTTCTGGCAGATTTATTAGCAACAATTTCAGAACATAACACAGTCCATCTGAATTTTAAATTTTTGAATCAATTTAAATATTTAATTGCACAGACTGCCTAATTATAATAAATGTTACATGTACACACAAAAGTTTGAATTCTGAGGTTAGTCAGGTTTTTAATGTTTTTGAAAGTCTCTTCTCACAAAAGCTGAATTTATTTGAAAATGTACATTTTTATATTTTCAATAAAAATATTTTCAATATAAAAATAGTGAGAAAATACTGATTTTTAAATCAAAGGTAAAAACTGTAATATTGTGAAATATTATTAAAGTAGCTGTTTTCTATTTGAATATCTGTTAAAATGTAATTTATGTCTGTGACGCAGCGCTGTATTTTCAGCATCATTACTGCAGTCTTCAGTGTCACATGATCTTCAGAAATCATCATAATATTCTGATTTGCTGCTCGAGAAACATTTCTCATTATTTATTTTTGTGGAAGCCATGTTACATTTTATTCAGAATTACTTGATGAACAAAGTTAATAGAACATTTATATGAAACAGATTATATATTTTTAGTAACAATGTAAAAGACTTTACTGTCACTTTTGTTCAATTTAATGCATCCTTGTTGAAAAAAAAAAAAGATCTTGATGTAAATAAAACGACTAGTTAAAAACACTTTTGCATCGATCAGTATTGATCTGCCCACCCCTACCCCACGGTTTCACGTTCCTAGTCACCCTGGTGTGCTAAAATATGTAAACCTGAGGGGGAATATACTTCTGAGTTATATTCATAATTTCTAGGGGTGCTAATAAACTGTGTATGGGAGAAAAACGTTTATTTCATAGTGAGATTCTTTTACTTCGAAGAAATGCTCGATTTTTGTGAATAATTTTTCACAGGCTTCTTTGCTCATATTTAAATGATTCTGAGGTGAGGTTGAGGTTGAGGTGAACTTCTCTGCCTGTAAGTATGTGGCAGACACAGCGTTATGATACAGGTGTAAATCATCAACTGTCCTGTTTGGGTTTGGCTGGATTGCAGCGTCTTGCATCATCTGTCAGGTCAATCAGAGACCAGCTCAAATAACCAAACCACGGTCAGGCCAGGCGTAAACTGTAATAAACTTTTATTTATGTACATCACAATATACAAACAAATTTGTACATAAATATTCCAATTCACCAAAAAATAAGGCTAAAATATTTTTTAAAAATCTCAAAAAAACATCTAGCATGTAAAGCCAGAAAAGAGACATTTGGTGTAAAATGAGACGTCACTCAAAAAAAGTAGAAATGATTACAAATCTAAGGAACTAAAACATCCAGAATTCTCTGTAACATTCTATATAAATTTGGTTCAGATATATTTCTTCTTCTAAAATTGCACACAGAACAGTGATATAGTAGAAACTTGAGCATGAACGTGTCCTGATATGTGATTCAGTACTGAGACCAACATGCATGCGATGGTTACAGGACAGCGCTGGCTAACAAACCCCTGTTCAACATCTAAAAACAACCAATCAAAAGCCTTAGCACCAAACCAAGTGTTCAGAGAGACACACCGAGGTGTAGCACACTATACTAGTGACTGCAGCTTAGAGACCCAAGAGAGAAAACGAGACGGAGAGCAGGAACAAAGGCTGCTTTGCATAATCAGTGACGTGTGAACGTAATGCTTTCCTGAGCTACTAAAGCACTGGAGTGCAGGCAGAAACAGGTCAAGGCAGATCGACTTCTGAAGCGTCAGAAGGAACACTTTGTGACTTCTAGCAGAGATATCTAAAGCCTGTGCTGTTAAAGCTCGAGAGTAAAAAAACCTCTTTAGAAAACGCTAAAATAAATAAAAAGACATCAGAGAGGCTTTCTGGCGTTTGGTGCAGCAGAGCGATGATTTCACTCTCACGACTGTAGCTGCCACGAGATTCTTCATTGACATCGCTAATAAAAACAACAAAACTAGCTAAAGAAAAACACAATCTCTGTCCTTTGGTTAGTGAATAATGACAGGAGGACTGTGTCGTTATTCAGTGCCGTCCGAACGCCGCTGGATGACTGTAAACGCAGTGAAAGCCTCACAGGACTGACTCTGGGGCGTGATGAGAAGAGCTGTGTTTGGATGGCTGTAGTTTGGTGACCTGGCCGATGCCTTTGGTGACCCCCTCTCTGAAGAGCAGCTTGGCGCCCACCTTCAGATACTCGGGGTGCTTGATGAACTTGAAGCGCACCACTGCCTTCTCGCCGGTGCGCAGCTCGTCCTGCAGGAGACAGATGGACCTTTCACTGATACAGACAGATCACCCGAACCACAACAGAGTCATTTCGTCTCACCATACCATTATATAATCATGCTCCGAGCTGGGGAATCTGTTACTGATTACATGACGACAATTGCAGTTTGTAATGTAATCATTCAATTACGCTATTTTAAGTAATAATAGTCAGACTACATTTAGATTACGTTTATCACATTGACTGAAATACGATTATCTTACCATATACCATATTGGAAAACAATACAAAGAGTGAAAAATATATTATTAACAGCATGAAGTGCATTAAACATTATATAGTTTACCAAAAGGGTCTAAAAGTTTAATGAAAAGCTAATAATTAATTAAAAATCACAAAAATGTTCAATTAAAATGAAACACTTACTAAAAATTAAATATTTGATTTGTTTACCTGCATGTCATGTGGCCATAACCAACGTCAGAGAACCGTGAACATGCAAATATTTAATTATTAAAATATTTATTTTAAAAACTTCTAGCAATTATATTAGGTGTAAGAGGATCAGATGACAAAAAAGAATGCATTCATGAATTGGTGCATTTTAATGTGTTTGAAAGGCAAAAGCCTGTAATAACCTACTGACTGATCATTTAAATAATAATTAGTGTGTTAATCAGTAGTTGATGTTGAAACACCTCTTAGACCTGGAATGATTTTAATGACTGATCTCTGCATCTTATTTTTGTAGAAAATAAGCTTAAAAATAAGAATATAAATTACAATAGCACACATAAAACACAAAGCACTCGTTATTTTAGTCGTATCTGTTCTAAGGCTTCAGATCTAACGTACTAACAAGAAATAGCCTACTACAGATACGGAGTAAAGTCATCAAATGTAAATATGTATTGATTCATATTAAAGCTACTAAAATGATTTCTCTGTCTTTTGTTGTCTGATTAACATCGTCACTTTAAGACCTAATGCACGGATCCAACAAAGACTGTATTCACAAGTTGAACACACATGAATGTCACCACAAAGTTGTAATCACGCACGAGAATCTGAACTTTCTTTAAGCCCCGAGTTTTCAAGTTGGGGGTGAGTGAGAAAACACGTCTGATGCAATAGAAAAAGTGGCTGCATTAATGGTTAATTTATTAAAAGGAATTAAATAACTATTTTTTTCTCTCATTTACAGTAAACAATATGATATTAAACAACTGCAATAGCATATTTAGGCCTAGTAATTCAATTTCCAGCACCTTGTTAAATTGAATAACAATAAAAAAAAAAAAAATAAAAAAAAAAAAACACACTCCTTATACGTTCTTTAACTCATAATTTTGTCAATGTGAAGTTTAATTTTATGTAGAAATGGTATATCATCATCTTGCTTTGACCAAATGAAACACACCAGATGTCATAAAAATGACTTCCCAACTCATTAAATGAATTTCCCAAGAAGACTGGAACCAACACAGTTTGGACAGACAGCTAATGAGCTGCTTAGCCATCTATAGATACAGAAAGATAAACAAACATCCAGACCAACGGATACACAGACATAGTTAAGGGTTTATCCAGCATCTATCAATCAGCCAGATGAAGAAGACTCACCTTTCCTTGCAGAGCCTCGACCGTGGCCGTCTGTCTAACGTTGCCCACATGCACCGTCACCTGGAAGCCCTTGTGGAACGTTTTGGCGTGGAAGAGTAAAACGATCTCAGCCTCAAAGCGCCAGCAGATAGTGGGGTTCATCTCTGGGCTGACCATCACCATTCCCTGCCAGAAAACAACGGCTTGATACGCTTCACACTAGTCTTTCTCTATGGACAATTAACAATGATCCTAGTATAACAGCTCATTTTAAAACCTGGTCTTTACACTCTAGACACCGAGAGACAAGCTCACCTTTCGTAATAGTGAACGGTCGAAATCTCCCAGCGCCAGAGTAGCGGCCTGTCCGGCTCTCAGCACCCTGCACCCGGAGCGATTCCTCTGGATGCTGCACACCGTCAGCTCACGAAACTTCCCGTCGTCCATGGGTCCGACCACCAGCTGCTCTCCCTCGCGGCAGATCCCACTGAACACACACACAGTCATTAGACTCGAGGTGTAACGTGTGCGTATGATTTAACCACCGCACGAGTGCAACTTCATTGGAATCTTCCAGTTTTATATACTGTTACTTCTGATAAGAAACAAAGTCTCATCTTTCAAATTATGTACATTTTTTCGGGAGATTCAAACAATAAATGCCGTTTTGGCGTGACAGATCGCTGTATAGCGCCTCATTTAACGGCAGCGTGATCATCCTCTTTACGACCAGTTTTAATGCGAAATAAACATGAATGAACATCTCATGCCTCGTGTAATCGCTCAGTGTTTCAACCGATGAAAGACATCAAAACAAAATGTCACGTAGCGTTTAATTTACCTCAGGCAAGTCATCAGTCAACGCTCGTTAGTTCTCTAGAGAAATGAAGTCTAGAGAAGGGCATTTCACGAAATATTAGACTAAATAATTATGACATCACTAACAGGTAAAGTAAAATATATTGAGTAAATAATGTATTTTTTTAAATAAATCTGTTGTGAAACAAGTTATGACAGCAACTGTTTAAATGAATATATTTCAACAACAAATAGAAATTTTATAATTTAGAAGTTAATTTAAAAACTGCCTTATGTGCGGTTTACATGTTTGCATACAATTTTTTAAGTTGAGTGTTGATTATTATAGTTACAAATAAATAGTACATTATTATTTGGGCTCTGTTGTTAATTGTAACCTTATAGTAATGTAAGGCTCCCTATAGTTTAGAGCAGAAGCTGAGGTAGATTTTTAATTATAATTGGATTTTATTTGAAGAAAGAGCAATTTTTTCAGTAAACCACTGTTTAATAAAAAAGCAATTTTACGTTAGTATTTTTTCCTCCTGCTTTACTGAAACCATACTGAACCGTGACGTCAAAACCGAGGTACGTACCAAACCGTCGTGTTTGTGTACCATTACACCCCCATTAGACACTAATGCCATCTTACTGGACGCCACAGACAAGAGGAAAGAGAGGAGGACGCACCTGTAAAGAGTCCCACCAACTACTGTCCCCACATCCGGCACTGTGTAGATCTCATCAACCTACAGGATCACAACACACAAACTCATGAACGAGACGACACTAAAAGACAACAAATAATACAAAAAAAGCTGTGTGTGTGTGTTTTTTTTTTTTTCAAACCAAATGCCGGTTTAAGACTTTATTTGATAAGGAAGCTGGGATGATTTTACAAAAATTTGGGTTGATAATCAGTAACAGTGCTGGTTTAGAAACAAGTTCTAGTAAATTCCAGCTATTATCTGAGTCCTGAAAATACTTGGCCCTTAGGGATGCACAGCATTATCAGAACGTCATCGGAATCAGCCATTAAAGGCTTAAAATATAAACATTGCTGAAGATCAAATAAAGAGATAAGATCATTTCCTGAATCGCATGGTGATTAGATTCACTGTTTTGGATCGGCACATAATACAAATAAAATGTCAAGGTTACATCATTGATTTTATTACATTTTCAAAGCTTTCAATGTACTCTCATTATAAAAAGAACTTTAATCATGTGCATTTAGTTCTAACAAGCAAGTTTTTGCTCAACACTAACCAAAATTAACAATAATTTGTTTATAATCTCTGCACAAGATAGACTTAGTGTTGTTTCCAAACAAAAGGAAAAATGTCATGGTATCAGCAACAGCCAAAATTAGATGAAAAATATCAGCATGTGGGATATCGGCAAAATCCAATATCTGCGCCTATCCATGTTCATGACAGGAATATGTGCGGAAAAACAGATGAAGAAGTGGAGAGGAGAGAAATTTTAACCTGCCTGCAGTGAAGTGCTCTTTTAATACAAAGTTAATTCCTGAGTTTACATGTATATCACAGCCTGGGACTCTGGCCGCAGTGAGACAAAAGAAAAAAAATATATAATATTGGTCAAATTTGGTCTTAAATGCAAGTTATTTTATATTTAATCAACCATGTTTAGAAAACTTTTAAAGAGCAACTTCGTTGAACTGTAGAACCGTTGATTTGCCATTTTTCTCCACACCTTTTCTCATTCACATACATGCCAGCCCTTTCAGAACAACTCAAGATCGTTAACGAGGGCCTTGTCTGGAGCGCACAGCTGTACCTGAAACTCGGTGAGCTGCTGCATGAGCTCCTCCTGCTCCTTGCTGTTGCTGAGGGGAGGTAGAATATTAAAGAAGACCTTCAGCAAATCCAGACTCTCCCCCGTCACGCTGGACAGGGTGAAGATAGGGGTGATGCTGCAGGAGAACAAGACAACAGATTCTGATGAAGCGCTTTAGAGCCAAATCATGAAAACATCACGGCTATGGCTTCTGATCACTGTATCTGGGTGGGTGTACCTGGGTGATTGTGCAAACTTCTGGGCGGCAGTGACGGCGTCGTCTGTGGAGGACACCAGCATGGGCACTTTGTTGCAGCCCGGCTGCTTGAGGATGCGCTCGAGCTGTCGGACGGTGCGCTCCACGGTGCCTTTGGTGCACAGGTCCACCTTACTCACCACAATGAAGATGGGCACCTTCAGCGCCATGGCCAGACCCAAGTGCTCTCGTGTCGTCCCCGCTGAGAGGAGAGAGAGAGTACGAGTCTTACATGGAGAAATGGGGCGTAGCAAAGAGAACAAAAAACATCCAAAGAGCAAGCAACCAGGGGCCTGTTTCATAAAACAAGTTTACCAAATAAGCCAGGTTTATTTCACTTAGTCTGACTTATTGTCAGTTGATTTGGTTCAAAATAAGTCAGAATAAGTGAAATAAGCCTGGCTTGTTTGGTAAACTTGTTTTATGAAACAGCCCCCAGGTCACATGTTTTCAGTAGCAAACTCTGTATAGGTGTATATGACTTTCTTCTTTCAGACGAATCCAATCAGAGTTATATTAAAATGGTCCTGGCTCTTCTAAGCTCTATCATTGCAGTCGGTGGCTGTTTCTGTTACACAGTCCAAAACACGTAAAATAAAGTGCGCGCATCCGTAATAAAACATGCCTGACACGTGAATAAAGGCCTCCTGTAGTGAATCCATGCGTTTTTGTAAGATAAATATTTCAAAAGTAATAAACACTTTTCACTTTTGGCGGAAGCCGTTCCGGTGGATGACGCAGGACGTCGGCGTCTGAAAGAAGAAAGTCATATACACCTAGGACGGCTTGAGGGCGAGTAAAACACAGGCTGATTTTCATTTTTGGGTGAACAAACCCTTTAACTTCCAGGGATCAAAATGTACACTTTTTAACACGTTTGTGGCATCAGTTCTTTAAAGATATTCAGTTTTGTTTGAGACATTAATAGCAAGTAAGCTAGATATCCACAAACAGAACAGTGCAGTCCACTCGAAACATCTGTGATTCCTAATTCTTTAGGGCTGGAATACACTGTATAACTTTTGCACAGATTTTTTCCCCTGATTTGCAGATGGATGAGCAGATACTAGTTTCTGAATGTCAGAGCCAGTCTGCAGAGAAAAATCACACAGTGTATGATCCACACAGACTCAGAGAAAATCAGACATTATTTGATATTTTGAAACAATTTTATAACATTGTTTTCAGTTGTGTGTCTCTTTCTGTGCAAGTTTGTTGTGTTCGGTGTGATCCAATCGATCAGTACATGATAACTGTTTACAAACTCAACAAGTACATGATGCCTAGTTTTAAAATCCAGGCGTTAATTATCACTAAATTCAGTGGAGTTTCCTGTAAGAACTTCTGTGGATCACCATTATCTTTTTCCAAGCCAGTTTTTATGGTTTGATTAATTACATATTTCCCCTACCCTGAAAAGTACGTAAACAGAACAAACTAGGGATGTCTCAAGCCGATCTTAATAACTATAATGTACCTGAAGTGTGCACAAAACCTACAATCCTATAAGAACACATAGGGACTCGTTATCGGCAGATACTCGGATCGGGGCCAAAAAACCTGATTGGGACATCCCTAGAACAAACTGTGGTTAGTTATGTTACATGTTGGTCAAACGAGTGTGGAGTTCCTGATCAAAGTACTTTTCTGTCTTTATACAGGCTATCTGGTGAAGACTGAAGACTCAGTATTACTAAAAGGATACTCCTAAGTCAGTCTATGAAAATGAAGTAAATAGTGGATGTCAGTCGGGGCTGGGGTGCCTCTGGCGTTTGGGCTGTGAGGATCTGATCCTGAGGGAGTGTGCAGACACGAGGAGATGCTGTGGATGAGCAACATGTAAACAAACATGGCGGTCAAGGCTGCTCTGCATTATCATACATAAATAGATGTTCCTGATGGAGACACAGTTTAACCAGGCCAAGGTGGAAGTGACACCTGACCACGCTATCATCTTGTGGAACTTGTTTGGAAAGTCATATTATAAATATTTTGGCAGCGCTTTATTTTACAGTCCTGTTCTGCATGTACATACCACGTACTATGTTCAGTTTAATGAACTGAATTGAATCCACTGACTCGAGTTGAATAACAACGCTACTATCTGCTACTTTGGATCTGCCTCATTTTAGAAGTTTACTGTGAAGCTGCTTTGAAACAATCTGTATTGTATTAAGTGCTATAGAAATAAAGGAAACTTGACTATTTACTATAGCAGTTACCTTACTAGGTAATATCTATGTATTACCCTGAACCTACTCCTATTACTCAGTACTTTAAGTACACTGTAAGTGCATGCACTGTAAAATCAAATGCAACCAATATTTTAATTCCGTTTAGAGTCAGTATTTTAGAATTAACACCTTTATACAAAAGACAAAACATCTAAGTGTAATAAATCATGCTTCACTGAGCCAGGAATCCCAGCGATACACTAAAGTAAAACACTCATATCTGAGATAATAGCTTCATGGATAAGGATTACGTCCATAGTGTGCAGTTCTGAACAGAGTATGTTTGTCTGACCAGCCTGACTGGACACGGCAGCATCAGCTCAATCAGCGGTGTGAGTTTGTGATGGGACTCAAAGTCAGTGAGGGAGTGTTTATGAATATACACCCTGCACCTTCCAGCTGATGGCTGCGGCCCTTATCAGAATGTGACTTATGTAGGCATGTGATAAGCTTCAGCAGGTCATCTGACAGCCAAAGGCACTGAGCGTCACTGACATGCCTTCATCAAACTCCCAGCTGATTCACACAGTCCAGAGCATGGAAATAACAGCGGGTCACGTCCAGCTGCCTGTGTGGCAGAGCAGTAAAATCTGTCCAAAGTGCAGCCGTCTTCTGAAGTTAATGATTGGAGAACTGGACGCGCCTGTGTTTGCATGGATTTGCTTATAGAAAGTCAAACTCAGACACTGTACACCGCCGCCTCCGTCTGCTCTTGCATAATTTAAGTGCGCTGGTGTCGCGTTGCAGACAGGGCATCGTGTTCTCCTTCAAAGACGCGCATGACCCGCTCGCCCAAATATCTGCTCCTATTTCTGACACACTACTTTCCCAAAACATACAACATAGTGGCATGTCAGCATATGTTCCAGGACCAGGAGGCACACCTCCTGTACACAATCTAGCAAGATTTTAACAAGAAATTTGCAAACGATCACTCATAAAAACAAACTGGTCTGCTGGTTATCTGGTTAATGGCAGCAGAAGAAATGCTTTACACCAAGTTTCTGTCCACACTGCACATGACTCAATCACAGACGAACTGAAGATATTTGAGATTTAACACAGAGTTAACATAGATTTCAGGTGATGGATTTGTTTCAAACACACAGCTTTTGTCTTCTCAAGATGTTAACTGATGGACTGGATTACTTGTGTATTATTGTGATGTTTTTATCAGCTGTTTGGACTCTCATTCTGACGGCACCCATTCACTGCAGAGCATCCATTGCTGAGACACTGATGCAGAGACATATTTCTCCAAACCTGATGAAGAAAAACTCATCCTAATCTCGAATGGCCTGAGGGTAAGCACATTTTTTAGGTGAAATGTTCCTTTAAGGGTAATTAACTTACAAATGGCTTACTTACAGCTTCATATTAAACCAGGATAGGAGTAAATTACAGGCTGTGGATGGGCGGCCCTGTGGCCTGCAGTCAATACTAGACTGCCACGTCTCAAGTTTCCCTATACTTTCATTCAAGACCCACTTTGGTCCAGGACCAGAGCAGTCCTGAGGTATTCTGGGGTATGGAAGACAGAAGGAATGGGGGTGACACTTAAGAGTGACGCTCTGCATTACATAAGATCATATGCTAGGATTATTGAGTAGCCTGGATAACAGCTGATTTATCACTTCATGCCAATGCAAACATTATGAGGTCTATTTGTGCCACTTGCCCAGCGTGATTTGACATTTATCAGACCATGCACTATCTGAGATAAACAGGTTCAAGCAAACAGCAGCCTAATGGCACAATGTCAGACGTGCTGTAAATGCTTACCGATGCCGGTGTTGGCACTGACCACGAGCATGGCAAAGTCTGGACAGTAGCTGGTTAAGCCAAAGATGGTGGTCTTGAGATACTTGTGGTGGCCTGCCAGGTCTATGAAGGTGATCATTTTTGAGGCACTCTCGCAGATTTCCTCCGCCGTTCGGGACTCGCTGTAGTTCACCACCTAGATAAGAACAGACACCGATGCATATCAACACACACATGCAACAATCATGTTTTAATGCTGAGGATAATCTAGAGCTGTGTGAAAATGGTTAAAAATCTTGACAATTTTTACATTTAATCAGAATTATTGCAATTTCACATTAGCACAAATTTAAAACTCGCATGGTTTACCCGCAGATTTAGTAAACAACTGCATTAAAGAAAACACGCTGCCTGTATTACACGTATTATTTTATTTTATATTCCAGCTTACATGTTTTACAGGTATTTTCAGCTCATGAGTGCTTTTTCCATAATGTAGAGAGAGCGTGTGTACATGGTTGCCAGGTTGGGAAGAATAAGTAAACCAATGTGCAAAAAAATGCAAATACTGATTTATGAAAACAGCTCCGATTGGGGGATTTAAACTCTTGATATCTGGCAACCGCAGCCATGAACTCTTGTGGAGGCTTGTTACCAATGCAAGATAACACAAATGTCAAAGTAAAATGAAATGCTGTCAGGATAAGTAACCAGCAGGAAAATATCACAGAGGATTATGATTATTAAATCGAGAGAAGCAGAAATCGTGATCGCGATTAAAATGCGATTTATTGTGCAGCTCTATGATAATCCATAATACACCTTTAGGATGAAGTTACGGCTGGGCAGTGCGTAACAGTAGAAATGTGTAAACCACAATGCAACAGTAAATATATTTGTGTGGCTATTAATGGGCAGTTATTAGTGAAAGAATACTGCAAAACTACAAATCGGGACACAATCCAAACAAGTCCAGGCAAGCCAGAACTTGTTATAAAACGGGGTTAGGCACATTTTGAGCTTAGTTTGTTTACAGCTGCCAAGCAACAGTGAAACTTGACACCCTGTCATAGAAATAAACTGATGTGTGATCACAGGACAGCGACACTCTTCATCAGTCTGCGCTTGTCTGAGGCACACAGTGCAGCAGTTCTCACCTCTCCTTTGCTGTCGAAGCCCAGGATCTCAATGCTGATACTGGAGGTCCGTCCCGTCTGGATTTCATGAAGGTGTCTGAAGAGGTTGAGTCGCGCTCTCCCTCTCCCGTTGTCCAGCTCTCCTTGTGTGAGTACACCAAGCAGAGTGGACTTCCCTGAGTCCACGTTACCCAGCACCGCTACCCGCAGGTCCAAGAACTGCAGAAGCATAACGCCATTAACACAGGCCTGAGAGCATCAAACACCTCAGACGAACACGACACAAACAGCAGATGATTACCTGCTGATCATCTGGCACTTTCCTGACCAGCACCTCAGCGATTCTGTGAGGCTCATCCGAGTCGTAATCCACCTCCCTCTCTCTGAGAACCGTGATGTCTGCACCCACCCTGAACACACACACACACAGCATTCACACACACAACACTACACTGCGGCCGTCACCCTCACCGGACCGGCCAAGAACACAGCAGCCCTCGTGAAAACAAGAAGAGTGCTAATGACTGAAATAATACACTTTAAAAGAATATACTCAAGTGCAAACTGAATATAATGTTTTCTGACACTTAACTGCAATTAAACGAAAGATTAAATGCATGTCAAATGCAATTAGCTCAACTTCAGAGTGCTTTTTTGACATCTTTTATGTCATTTCATATCAGATTTGAAATATGGCTAAAGTACTGCTGAAATTACTGACAGGCATTTATGATAAACTATAATATGCTTTAATATCATTGAAACATGCATATCATGCATTTAAATATATTAGTAATTACACATTTGTAATGATGAATTTGCAATTTAGTACATTTAAAATATTAATTTCAATGAAAAATAACATACTATGGTTGAAATTAATATTAAGTACATGTGCATGTGTTTCAACACAACAAAATAAGTGTACTTCTTTAAAGCACAACAAAATATGATTAAAACAAAGACTTTATACGGAAAACCATTGACATAATTACAAAGTGCACTTTTTAAATGTGTATTAAGTGTGTTAAGACAGTCACAAAGTGACCTTTTATTTCATTAATATTATCCGCAGGTTTTTTTTTTATGTTTAAAAATACTTTTAAGATTTTACGTACACCACTAGTGCACAATTAATAGAATTAAGTGCACTATTTTTTCACAGAGTTTATATTTCAATCTATATGCACATGTATCAGACAGTACAAAAAACAGCACAACTAATACTAAGATAATGCACACACATTTTACAAGTATATTATTATGATTGCATGAGAGCTTTCTCTTGTTTCTCTTGTATGACCTATGCATGCTCCTGTGATATATGATTTGATATAGCTATGAGACGAGATGAGTTTGTCAGGATAATATTAGCACACAGAATGAGGCCGGTGTCTGTGTGTGTTCGCACTTCTCAGCCATCCTGCGCAGTGTTTTGAGAGAGGCTTTCATGTCCTCCTCCGTCAGGCCCACCAGCAGCCCGTTGTCCTCCACACCGATCTGATACACGGCCTCCCCGCGGCCCTCCTGCAGGCGCCACTTCATCTGCGTGGCCAGGTGCTCGAAGCGGTACTGCGTGGGGTTCACCAGCTTCAGCTAAAACACACACAACAATAACAACAACAACAGTCTATGCTGAATGATGGGAGTGTCACTGTTTTGTTCGCAGACAGCAGCTGTAGTGTATAAAAAGCTAATCTACTGCTGCATGCATTTACACAGGAGACGCTCAGACTAGCTACTTACAGTGCATTGTGGGTAACCTATGCATGAATAAAAAGCAATGCAAAATATTATGTATTCTTTCAACAAACATTCATGTCCAAATCTGAGGCGCTCTGCTGTGTTCGGTCATATATTTGGTGAATATCTGTGCAGATGTTAACGTGCAGAGAGTTTACCTTGTACTCAATGTTTCCCTCTTCAGCCTGAAACAAAAGACAGGACAGAGTTAATGCTGAACCGAGCTCAAAGTCACACAGGCCAGGATTCAAAAGCACAAAGAAGAGAAAGAGCCACGCTGACACCGCTAACAAAGTCAACAGATCTGTCAGCTCATTCAGAATAGTCCCTTACTATACACGTCTTACTGCTTTAACCGTCGTTTGAGATCAGACACACTGCATTACATCACATTTGAACTGCATGTCAGGTAACTTAAAGCAAGCTTTGCTATTGCTAATGTAAACAAGTCACAATTCAGACAAGATGAACAAGGAAAACAAACAAAAACGTGGTGTCGTTCACAGCCCTAGACATAATTCATTTGCTTTTATTAAAATTCTAACAATCTAGTTCAACGAGTCCCACTAATGATGGCTACAGTAATCATCTGACTGACTCTACTAGTGTAAAAGAAACAGCACTGAATCAGCATTCATCAGTTCACAAACACAGCTGTTGCAGTGTGTCAGCGTCACATTACAGACACTTTACTATGATGATGCAGTGAAACAACACGGACACAATAATGATTCAACAAACTGGATGTCATGAAACGGCCCAACCTCTCATTACACTCCTTCTCTCTCATCTTTATTGATCGTTTGATGTCCACGTCTTGTTCTTTCTTTCTACTGAAGCTCTCCTTTATTGCGAATCCAAACAAAAGAGTGAAAACCATGAATTCTCTCAAATTGTCTGCAGTGTAAAATGCTGTAATCCAATTCTTACTAGTGCTGTCAAACGATTAATCGCATACAAAATACGTTTTTGTTAACATAATGTGTGTGTGTGTACTGTGTATATTATGTATATATAAATATCGAAAAATATGTTACGTTTATATATATGTAAATATTTTCTAAATATATGCTGTATCTGTGTGTATTTATGTATACATAATAAATATACACAATACACACATAAATTATGTAAACAAAAACTTAATCGTTTGACAGCACTAATTCTTATGTAATTATCAAGCGGTTTTATAAGCTCAAATTAATGGACAGGTTATGTGGAATATATTTTCTTTAAAATGTATTTCCCACAACAATATAAAAATTATATTATATATTTTTTAATTGTAATATTTTAAAAGACACGTGAAGTTCTACTGTAAAATACTGTAAATATAGGCTATATTTTATAAGTAGATTATATGACTATTTATAGGGAAAGGTGCATTTCCAGAATTTCTGTGTTACATCTCATGATTTTATGATATCAAAGATGTTTTATGCTGCATTTTATATTATTCAGTTCATGTTTATTATAATGTTTATAGGGTAACGATGCGCTCAGCTATTTTTGAGTTGTTAGAGAGGCTAATTTTATCCAGTGGCTTTTATCTTGTTCCACCTGTCTTACTATTAGCAAATTTTACAGTAATAACCTAGCACTTCTTCATACCTCGAAGAGGTTGGTACATTGGCATTATACAATGTAATAACTGTATACTTTACAGTTTAATCTATGTATTTTATCAACATTTCAGCACGCAACGCTTAAAACACCATCACTGTATTTACAGTCACAAGCCCTGAGATATACAAAATATACAGTCTTGCCAGAAGGAAATATAAACAAATAATAAAAGCAGTAAACGTAAGCAGAGAGTCGGACAGCTCGCTGTAAAACAGACAGATGTGTTTGAGTTCAGCTAAACCAGAGCAAACTCACCTCTGGAGGTAGATAAGGCGGATTATTGCATGCTTTCGGATATCGGGCTGAGCGGTTTTTGTACTTTTTGCTGCCGTTTTTGGCGGTTTTTCTGCTGGCAGCTCCATTACTCGCCGCTGGAGAGCCGGACTTTTGCGCAGCAGCCGCGGTCCCAAAGAGCGAGTCCATCCCTGCCCAAACCCTCAAATAATACCGACATGCGACTGAAAAACCACCGCTTCAGACTACGCCATTCAGCCCGCCGCTTCAGACAGATATAAACACAAAGAGAGCGAGCGAAGCATCCTAAATAACTCGAGCCGGCGGGGCTCAACCCCCACAACAACAACAACACAACTTCCGCTCCAAGTTTGCGGAAGTGCGTCATGCAAACTTTCTAAGCGTTACGTCAGGCGAAAGGGAGCGAAATATGTTTTCTTATTTGGTACTGTATTTTATAATGTTACTGCTCTTTGAGACGTTGTCATAAGTGGCGAATAGAATAGAATAGAACAGAATAGAATATAATAGAATAGATCCCGTGAGAGCACTAGAAGTGTATCCACAACATTCTCATAAAAGAAGACGGAAGTATTGTTATAATTTGAGTGACTGATGAATATTCATCATTTCGGTATGCTGCAATCACCGCGCAACCTTACATCAATAGCTGTGTGTCACACAACAAGAAGTGAAACAAAACATTGCACTGCTTTTACATCAGTTTTGTTATTTAAAAAAAAACATGATCAATAACATACACGGAGACACAACTTTTTCTTTAGGGATTTTTGGCTTTCTGTTTACTTTGGAGACGGAAGATAATTTATACACTGTGTGCATTAGCATTTCTTTATTTAGCTTTTAAAGTTGTTGAAAATGTTACGAATGAACACCTAAGAGTATAATAATTGAAAGTAGGTAAAAAAAGTTTGTCAAGACAAACTTTAGGTTAGCTTGAAAGCCTTGCCTGAAAGTTTAGCAGCTGTAAAAGCTTGAAAATGTTAATAATGTGAAGAGACGCCTAAGAGTATAATAATTTAAATGAAAAGCTGTGTGTATGGTAAGATGGGGAAGATTTTGTCCCCTAGTACACTATTGCCCTAGGGGTGGGCGATATGGCAAAAATATAATATCACGATATTTTTAAGAAAAATCACGATTCAAGATTTTATCACGATTCTTTGTCATGTTGGTTTTACTATTTTGCAAGTTGTCTGAGCATTACAGCCAAACTAATTTCCCTATTATAAAGACAAAACCTTTCAAGATAACAAAATATTAAAAAAGAATGGTGGATATTCAGGCCAAAGTGGGCGAAGATAAAAATCTTTGTCATTATTTTATCTTTGTTATTAAAAAATGAGAACAAAGATACACATTACAAATACACATAATATAGGGTGAATTCGGGTAATCTGGGACACCTAAACTCCAGTGTGTTTATTTCCTGTTCTAATCAAATTTTGTCAACAGGACTTTTACTATAATTTTAGCATGGATGTCATGTGACAAAAAATCACATGACTTCATGGGGGTGAGTCCACAGAAAGGGGCGGGGCACTTGTCAATCAAGAAGCTCCCCTGGGAATTGCATGACAAGGTCAATGACAGGATTCTGACTAGATTCATGTTAAGGACATAAATCTGTCATAAATAAGACAATGTTCCTAATTGTTGTTAAATTACGTTTGTGATCTATTCAAGCAACAAAATATGTATTAAAGTGTTGAAAATGTGTTTTAGTTTTTTTTCTTTCAAACATTTTTTTGTTGTCCCACATTATCAAATATGATTGAGAATGTGGGACAGCATGCTTTGGGTAATCTGGGACAGTCTTCAAATGGGGGAAATATGCATTTAGGGACTTCATAAATCTAATGACAAGGGCTAATATATGCCATAATGAGAAATGGGTGTTAATTCTGGAGGTTATAACATTAGCACAAGTTCACAGTAGCTAGCAGCTAGCTAAACCAGCGAGCTAGAGAGATGCTACAGAGACGGAATCTGGGAAACGTATTCCAATAGCAAGCAAAGGTATCAGGATGAAGTAAACCGTTAATTTAATTTCCCAAATTCCCAGTTAGTTTAGTATATACAACGGTTCAAATCACTGAGCAGGAGGGGGATCTGCGCCCAGGCCAGTTCAAAATGTTCTGTTCACAAACGCACACACACACACACACACACACACACACACACACACACACACACACGCACACACACACACACACACACACACACACACACACACACACACACACACACACACAGACACAGTCATTAAGTCAGCTAAAATATGAAAATATCCATAGCCTTTAATTAACTCAATGAAATGTATAACAAAATGCAATGGCACCACAGCGTCAGGAAAAGAGATGGCAAGAGACAGAGCGAGGAAGAGAGAGAGAGGAAAATTAGAGAAATAAGAAGAAGCTAAACCAATGGAATGAGAGTAGAATGAAGGGAGCTATTGGTGATATTGTGTTTGGCATGCATAAAGTATGGTGAATATAGGCTTTTTTTAGGCCTAATACATATGTCCCAGATTATACAGTGACCTGTCCCAGATTATCAAATTCAGGCAGAATTTTTTTGGGGGGCACTAAAACACTTAATAGGTGTGGCATGTCTCCTCTGGGCATAATATCTACATTATTTCTTCTGGTGTGGTTAGAAAACATCTTAGGGATTTCAGAAAAGTCTAATGTGTTGATCTAATGTGTTAGATAGATATCGAAATAAATCGCAGAAGTCAAAATTGCAAAAAATGTCCCAGATTACCCGAATTCACCCTACAAATTAAACAGTGACCTATACACCTATACAATAGGTGTATTTAGCAGGAGCATTCAAGAAATGTAATCAACAATATAAAAATAAAACACTATATAGATTGATTCCTATTAAATCAACTGTATTAACGTTTTTCAGTCAAGAGTAGCGAGTGATTTTTCTCTTTGTGTTTTGGTGTTTTATTAACATTGAAGGAATAATTAACCCCAAAATAAAAAGTTTTTTATATTTATATCATCATTTACTCACTCAAAAGTTTCTTTAAACCTGAATGAGTTTCTTCTGCTAAACATAAATGCTGTTTTGAGGAACGTGGAAAACCAAACAGTTGCTGGTCCCCAGTGACTTATTCCATAGTATTTTTTTTTCCTTCTATCAAAAGTCAATGTGGACCAGATACTATTTGGTTACCCGCATTCTTCAAAATATCTTCTTTTGTGTTCAGCACAAGAAAGAAATTAATACAGGTTTGGGACAACATGCGAGTTAGTAAATAATGACAGAAATGAAATTTTAAGGTGAACTATCCCTTTAATGACAGTCGGCAGCATGTTCAGTCAGTGTTGCCGACTTAGCAATTTTGTTGCTAAATTTAGCAACTTTTCAGACTACCCTAGCAACTTTTTCTTCCAAAAGCACCTAGCAACAAATTTAGCATTTTTTTAATTTATTTGGCAACTTTTAGCAACTTTTGATAAGTGACTCAGACAATAAAAAGACACACATTTTCCATCCTAATTACACAAAAAGAAAACCAAAGATGCCTAGCAGTACACACATCACGTGAATTGAATTAGCTGCTATTTGCATTTCTTCAATATAATAATAATAATAATAATAACAACTGAATAATTGTTCATTTATGATAGGCTACACTTTGTTATAGCTTGTACTTGCAATTGTTGATCAGTTAGTACGCTGTAAGAAAAATGGAAAATATAGGCTGCTAGTAATTTTCCAGGACGTTATCCATTATCCATTGTAACCCTGTAACCCGAAAACACAATGCGTAATTTAAAATGCAGGTAAAAAAGCAATACGTAAAATTCTTTCATATTAACATAGTAGATTGTGCCCTATTTTTACAGCCTTTTCTTGGAGTGTAGCATACTAACTACTAATACACTGCTTAAAGCATAATTGTTGAGAATGTGTTATATTACTAGTTTACTAGCTATTAAAAAAAAGCAAACCTTAAATTGTAATCATTCAAAAATGTATAAGTGTTCAATAATTCAACGTTTTTTAAAATACAGTTATTTATATTTTAATATTATATTATGCATATTATTTTACAAACAAATCTAAATTAACATATATAAAATATATTTTTGCTGAGATTTGATGTTGTGACACAATTTTGCGCCGTGATTACGCAATGACGTCATCGCGCAATGACATCACAACGTCATTTAGCAACTTCTAGCAACAAATTGACCTTCCTTTAGCAACTTTCTCTGAAAATTAGTTGGCAACACTGTGTTCAGTACTGCCCCTTTAAGACCTGCACGCGTCTAATACACAGAGGCACGCATCCGTTTCTCTCAGCTGTTTATTTACTCATTTTAGACATAAGCAACGGAGTCTATACATAAACCTTGTGTGTTTTGACAGTATTAGTGCACAAGATAACTTAGTTCAGTAATCAGGCGCTTTCTGACAGGCTTTAGCACGCGCGCTTCGGGTGTACGGGCTCAGAAAAAGCGCGCGTCAGACCGACACGTGAATAAAGCATTTAACCGGCAAGGCTTTAAAGCAGATCCGAATAATGTACAGTATATTGAGACGGAGGAATAAGAACTGCAGCTGATAGACTGTGCGATGTAGCACGATACTACCATATTTCTTCAAAAGCAGATCGTGGAGACATTATTATCGTCCACGATCAAAAATCGTCATATCGCACACCCCTACTGTTTACTAATTCATGTTGACATTTCACTTGGTATTTAGAACACTTTTGTATGGAAGTAAATTGATCTAATATATATATATATATATATATATATATATATATATATATAATTAGTTTTTATTTTTCTGAAGTGTACAGGTAAAGTTGTACTCTTGAGGTAAGATGGCTTACTTAAAATGTGGCAAAAGGCCCCCAAAACATTAGGTCACTTGCAAATGCTAAAGATGAAGTGTTAAACAGTGAGTGAGAGTGAATTGGAGATATTAGCTTTAGCTTGCCTCCACTTCAGGATGAAATAGTCTGAGAAAAAAAGGCTACAGTGTTTAGGTTCAGTAATTGTATTCAAATGGCAATGTATAGGTCCTTTTCTATGGAATTAAAGTGAAATAACTGAACATAAATATAGGAGCCTGATTAAAATGGTCATTTTAGAAGAAAATTTCAGACGGCATTTAGAGGCTCTTGCATCTGAACTCTTCAAATATTATTACTGGGGTGCATGTGTGTGTGTGTGTGTGTGAGTATGTGTGTGTGTGTGTGTTCGCGCAAATTAAGGAATTAGTGAGGTAAACCTGAAAGAAAAAAACAGTTTAGGGACATCCAGATGAACAATTTAACCAATTTAGTTGGCTTTTACTAAATTAAAATTGTTAAGTTTAATTTGGCCTTTAGATGCAATGTTTTGTGAAGGTCAGATGCCCACGGGGTAAATTCTCTCTCAGGTAATGATGGGGGTCATGATTTCATAATTTTTATTTTTGTGCCATTGCAACTAAATTGTTAAATTGTTTCCATTTGATTCTCAAAATAGTATGTTGGGTATTGCATAAAGCTAACCTCAAGTGTAAATGTGTTACAGTTTATCAGTATGCAGAATGCTCATGGGAGTCCCCCCCCTCTCCATCTTCCCCTACAGTATGTATGTGGAGTGACTTAAAGTTAGTGATCACCAATCAAACAGCGCAACAACGTCACCTGTCTGCAATAAGAGGAATAGAAAAACTACCCAGCACCTGGGAAAAATATTAAAAACAACCCAGTAAAGTGACCCAACAGACTGAACCCAGCATTTTTTAGAGTTTAGGAAACATCTCATATCATCCAGGTAGGACATCCAAATATGGATATGACTAAATAAATACTTTCCCTAGCAATAAGCTACATATTTGGACCATAACAAAATAGTTTTGGTTGTTTGGCTTTTATGAAACATTATTATAACTTATCTATAACATTTCGACAAGATGATGATGAGTTAGTTATACAGTATCAGTCCTCAGATTTGATTGGTTGAGCATTATGAAAGTAATACAAGTGTGCTGACCTCATCAATTATCTTTAAACAAACAAACAAACAAACAAAATAAATAAATAAACGGAGAAATCCAGCAGTCGAGTATCACAGCTGCCATGGGTCTGACTGTGACATCCACAGTATATACTGCCATTAATCAGAAAGAAAACCGTTATTTCTTCAGTCTTAATTACAATTTAATGCAGAGCATTCACACCACAAGAAACTACAAGGATTTATGCTGTTAATTTTCATTCTTGGAGGGCACTTTATTTGTGCATTAAATTGCAGATATAAAAATGTGTAATGTTTTCTGAATGTGCACATGAAGCTGTATTGCCTTCATTAATTTTCATATATATCCATTATTGTTATGTATGCAGCATTATATGATGTTTGCTAAGAGGTATTACACGGTGTTCTGTCATGTTATTGAACAGCAGCAGAAATGTGGGTCAGTGTGGGTCAGTGTGAGTCCGGAAGCTGCTGTTTTCCCTGAAGCTGGAATGTGGGGCTGGACTCTCAGAGCTGCTCTTCACAGAGAGTGTGGCACTGAGAAGTGATTCCTGTTTTACAGTTATATGAATATGGACAAGTCACTCGGCCTGATCTTTCTGTGGATCTGTGTGGGGTTTGTGTGTTTCGGGACACATGCTGCTCTCATGGAGAAACTGGCAGACTTCAAGATCTGTGCAGACAAGGACTGTTCATGTGAGTTACTGTTCATCACAGTAGCCTACACAACTAATACAGCATAGCTATTTGTAATGACTTGAAAACTAAATTATTAATTATGATTAAGCTGTTTCTTTCTTTCAAAGATGTTTGTAGCTTACATGTTGTTGAGAGGCAGGTTACTTAGTAACAGCTTAAACAACTTGTTGGTCAACAAACTGCGTTTTCTTTCTGGGCAGTAGTGGTGGGAATATTCACTTATTGTTTTTTTGTTTGTTTTTTAAATATAATATATATAATATATAATACAACACTATGTGCATATAATGTAGACAAATAAATCATATATCGCACAGACATGAGCAATACTATACCACACACGCTGAACACATAAGACAAAAAAACACAGATATACTTATAAAAAATATATATACTTCACACTATACTCGCTTTATTTAACAACTTAAATGCAAGTCACCAAGTATCCAATTTATCCACACCTTAATTTTATGCCTCGTTTCATGTTTCAAACTCAGTTGTCCAGGAGCTTTAATAGAGTCATTTTATTTCTACGTGAGGCAGTCATTTTCTCAAGTGTTAAAGTATCTATTAATAGGTTGAACCATTGTGGAATAGATATTTCAGTTCTATCCTTCCAGTTTAATAGTACTTTTTTGCTAGTATGGATGAGGTAAAGATAAATGTTTTTGTATCTTGTGAAGAATTAATGGAAGAAAGATCTCCCAATAGAAACATTGAGGGTGATAACGAAATATTAACATCTAGAAGTTTATATTTAACTTCTGACCAGAATTTCTTTATGTATAGCCTATATAATTCCAGAAGGAGTGGATATAATCATCTGATCTATTTTAGCAGTATGTACATGTATTAGTTGTTATTGTAGTCAAGATAATGGTGTTATGACTGCCCCTATTATCTGTACTTGTTCTTTGTTTCTGAAGTCTTGTTTCTGCCTCACAGATGTGCTTTCAATGGCTAAGGTTCTTGAAGACTACGTCGCTTCAGACTGCAGATACATAAACCTGAGGCGAGGCCAGATGATCTATGTGTTTTCTAAACTCAAGCCTGCAGAGGGAGCCGGAGTCTTCTGGTCTGGAAGTGTGCGTGTCTTTATATTTGACATTTCTCTCCGCTGATCTGACTACAAACCCAGAAATCACAGCAGCAGCTTTGCTTTTGCAGGTCTATGGGGAGCGCTATGTAGACCAGATGGGTGTGATTGGATATTTCCCCAGTAACCATGTCAATGAGACTCACGTTTTTCAGAAGAAAACAGTTGAGATCCCAACCACTGTAAGTATTTAATCTACTGCTCTTCACATTGTTTTTTTTTTTGATAATGCATTACAGGTTTTGTTTTCTCTCTCTCTGTAGGACATGGACTTCTTTTGCGCTTAAAGACAGCAACTTACGCCAGCGGTTCTCAACCATTTTGACTCTAAGGCCATTGTCCATTGTTCACAACAATATTCAAAGACCTCTATACGCCTAGATTTGTCTTCAAAACTTATTTTAATCTTTGGGTAGTCTACTTCCCATTACTTCTGTAGAGTAAAACAAGTCACTAAAAAATGATAATTAAAGTAAGAGCTGAATGTTCTTGAGGGATCTTACTCTTTTTAACTAATTAAATGACACAACTTTTCCAGTCGTTTATATTAAGAATTAAGGATAGAGATTTTAAATGTATTCTTTCTCACAATTCCTACATAAGAACATTCTGTTGAGCTTGGCATAAGAAAAATGTATATTCTTTATAAAAATGCCCAAAAGTTTTTAATTAGTCTACCTCATATATCAAGGTTTTCCAAGGCATTCTTCAAAGAAAAAAAAAATTGAGGGGGATACTTAGGGGGAGAGGTGTTTTAGCTTATTTTAATGCCTTTTTGACATATTTTAAATCACTGTAAGTCATCTTGAGGCCCATTTGGAGGTTTGCTGAAGCCCTCTTGTGGCCCCCTAACCCTGGTTGCTTTATGTAATTAAGCAATTTTTTGTGCATTTTGACAAAATATTTTACTTTGCATCTGAAACTAGCTAAGGACTGTTGCATTTCTGAACCTTTAACGGCCTATTCTGAACCTTTCCATTTGCTGTTGACTAAATGACATTGGCTGTAATAGGAAAGTATTTCAGTACTTGTATATTATGGTGTATATTTTGGCTGTATATACACAACCTCTTGCCACAGTAAACAGGATGCATGAAAACTTTTGAGTAGATCTGAATGACTCCTTTAACAGACCGCTTATGTAAAGTCCACAGAGCTTCAAAATCGTTCAAACTCATGTGACACATTTTATAAGCTTAACTTACTGCTGCACACAAACTCGTAAAAGACATATACCAGTCAAATTCATTCTTATTTTTTTCTAAATGTTGACCTCATGTATTCCCGTTTCATGTTATGCTTGAAGCATGTTATGCTTTACTGATGCTTGCATATAGAACAACCACAGGCTCAGCACCCGCTTACTTGCACTCTCTATTAACAAACTACATCCCCTCCAGAAATCTGAGATCTGCTAGTGAGCGACGCCTCGTGGTACCATCACAGAGAGGCTCAAAATCACTCTCCAGAACATTCTCGTTCACCATTCCTGGCTGGTGGAATGATCTTCCCACCCCTATTCGGAGTACTGGATCCCTGTCAATCTTCAAGCAACAGCTGAAAACTCATCTCTTTCAACAGCACTTGACTTCATCCTAAACTTTAAAAAAAAAAAAAAAAAATCTTTCTCTTTACTTATTCCTTCCTTTGGTAGTTTGTACTTATTTGAACAATGCCTGAGACTTGGTGTTGAAAGCACTTCGTCTGTCTGATTGCCTCTTCAAGATGAATCGCTTTATGTATTCCCCAATTGTAAGTCGCTTTGGATAACAGCGTCTGCAAAATGACTAAATGTAAATGTAAATGTTATTCAGTAGTTCGTTAGCTCATAGATGTCTGCGTGAATAAATACGAGTAAATAAAGGTTGTGGATGTGGACACAGTGGAAGCCAGCGCTCTCTGTATGTGTGCGGATTCATCTCTGATATGCGTTCTGTCCATTCTGATGGAGTTTAATAGCAGAAAATTGAAGGTAATTACCTTGAAGAGCATTCTCTCTCTCTCCCTCTTGCTGTAGTGACATTAATGGATATTACCAAATTCAATTTGCAGTCTTGAATGGAGCTTTTGTTTTCCAGTGTCAAGCCTTTCAATTACTTACTGCTGTGTAGGCAACCATAACCTTATTTCGTGTTTTGTATGTGGATCATAATTTGTCTGTAGCAAAAGGAACAGAGATGAAGACCAAAAGTGACCTCTATTCCTTTGATGCACTGTATCTGGCAAATGAAATCGATAGTTTGAGCAAAAATGTAATTCTGCCATCATTCACTCACCCTCATGTTACTGATGTCAGTAACATGTTACATTATGGTTCCCTTTGTAAAGGGTTTATTATAAAGGTGTTCAATCATAAATGACTAATAATAACTAATTTACAAATGCATTATAAATCATTGATAAACAGTTACTGTAACAGAAGTGGCTGGACACAGATGGTAAGTAAACATATAAGATGTTTATTGCACAGAAGAGTCAATGGAAAAACAGGCAGGAGGATGAACGGGTGAGTATAGCAGTCTTTAGAGATCTTCCTTGGGAATCGGAGCAGAGAATAACTGTGAATCTTGTCTTACAGGGATCCAGGAGAACGGGAGACACGTAGGAGGAGCACACACCTCAGTATGCTGGAGACTGGGGAGAACTAGGAGACGAGGAGAACTACGGAAGAACACAGGAGGTAAGTCACACAGATAAGTATCATAGAATGCTGTCCTAAGACAGTGAGTCCACTTCATGAGTACGAGACCGGACAAATGTGCTGACTGAGGTGTGTGCTTTTGTACTGGCTGATAATGAGGTGAATGAATGTGTGACAGGTGTTGGTGCTCAGAACTCAGGTGATAGTGATCGTTGTGATTGGGTGGCGGTGGAGCTTGGCCGTTCTGTGACAGTACCCCCTCCTCCACGGCCCACTCCTGAGGGCCGAATACCTCGACGTCGTGGTGGTCTACCTCTGCCATGAGGTGCAGGACGATCAGGATGAGCAGTGTGGAATTCCTTGATTAAGGACGGGTCTAAGATGTCATTTCTGGGTACACATGAACGTTCCTCTGGTCCATAGCCCTCCCAATCTACGAGGTATTCCAGTTGACCACCATGACGTCAGGACTCCAGGATCTCCTTCACCTTGTAGATGGTACCCTCATCAAGGATCAAAGGAAGAGGGGGTTCCTCTGTCTGGCCAGGCTCTGTGGAAACAGGAACAGGGTCATGGTGAGGTTTCAACAGTGATACATGAAATGTGGGGTGAATCTTGTATTGAGGAGGAAGTTGAAGCCTGTATGTGACCTGGTTAACCTGTTCCAGGATGGTAAAGGGGCCAACAAATCTGGGACTGAGCTTCTTGCTGGGCAGGCACAGTCTCATGTCCCGGGTAGATAACCATACCTTCTGGCCTGGTTGGAAGGTAGGTGTTTCTGCTCGTCGAAGGTCAGCTGCCATCTTCTGCCTGCGCACTGCCCGCTGAAGCTTGTAACATCTGCTTATGATCCTTGATGGTCGTTGGGACTTTATGTCTTAAGAGACCCTTTTAGCCTTTTGACATTTGCATATAATTCACAGCCTGGCCCCACATTCTACCGTTATATGGGTGCTAATTGCCAAGGGTTGTCCCCCCCACTGTCAAAAAGATGCTAAACAGATCGACTATCTTGTCTCTCCATCGGACTTCAAACACATTCCAAGAGAACTAAATGACCCTCTGTACCAGGCCTGTGGACTACCCCCACGATTACAAGATACATAACACACACATAGAGGCATTTTCTTTATTTAGACCATAATTAATCAGTTACAAATGTATCTGGTATATGCATGTGTTGTTTGTATGTTTCCTTATTATATTAGCCTAGTTACCACTCGTTATTCGTATTAGTAAGCTCTAAACACTCATATTCAGGTGTAGGAATGTATCTCTGGTTTAATACCTTTTAGATGTCTCTTTCTTGATATCAAAATGATCTGCTCTTTATTCCTCACACAATGATGTACACTATGTGATCGTGAAATGCATCACACTATTTTTGTGCCCTGGAGACACACGTATCACCTTGGAAACCTCGCGGCTCCCCTTCCGGGGAGTCTGATCTTCTGGCAGTTTTAATTTCAGTAACTTTGTCGATCCACTTTGGACTAATCAACCCATGGCTGGAATGACGAAGCTTTCACTCCTAAAGGAATTCACCAGGAATCTACGCATTATACATGCACCAGGATGCTTTACTCAGCACCCACAAAACCCATGCAAGTAACCGCTTGTTAACTATCTAGATGCGCTTCTAGGCTTCGACCACTTTTAATTAAGGTGATGTGATTATCTGATGGTTATTAACAGGTTGTAGTTAGCTGATGTGTAAATCCTGCCATACTCTCTCTTGCGCGCGAGTGCTTCCTCTCTCTCTCTCTCTCTATCACCCTCTCTCTCTCTCTCCATGCCTTCCTTGTGTTGGCATCCATGTTTAATGTGTGTATGTCTGTGTCTAGTTCGATGTTGCATGTTCCCCTGTAGTGTAGTTTAATAAACATCCATATGTATTTACACTTGGATCTGCTGCTCTCAGAATGAGGTCACTTTAACGTCCGGTCTTGTTACATGCTCGGGGAGCAATGTTTCAGTAAGGAAATTATTTGTTGTGGCCAGAGAAATAATTTTCCTTAGAGTCAATAGAAGGGTCCGTACTGCGGACGAACTAATCATTTTATTGTACCATTAATACTACAGCTAATTCCTGAAGATGGATATATAATTGATAACAACGTTATGATTAATTATGTTCATCTCACTTAGAACAATTTGCTACAGTTGATAGTGAGCCGTGTCCCAAACCCTCTCGCTCTCAACTTCCACGATGAAGGGATTCCAGGATCTGGGTGAACAAGGAGTGGGGCGCTGGTGAAGGCTCCCTTCAGTGTGGCGAAGGCTTCAGAGGCTGCTGGTGACCAGGACAGAGACTTGGGCTTTCCTCGTAGTAGGTCTGTTAACGGACTGACAATGCTACTGTAGTTCTGAATGAAGCGACGATAAAAGTTGGCAAATCCAAGGAATCGTTGGAGCTCTTTTATGGTTGTGGGTTCTGGCCAGGTGGTGATAGCCTCTACCTTCCTCTTGTCCATCTGAATACCACTGCTGTCAATGTTGTACCCCAGGAATTGGACGGATGGTTGGTGGAAAGTGCATTTCTCTGCCTTGAGGTACAACTGGTATTCTCTGAACTTTTGAAGGATCTCCGCAACATGGTGGCGATGTTCGGCCAAGCTCTGGGAGTAGATCAAGATGTCATCTATGTAGACGATAACTGAGCGATGGAGAAACTCCCGGAGCACTTTGTGCATAAAATCTTGGAAGACGGAGGGGGCGTTGACAAGTCCATACGGAATTGCCAAGTACTCGTAGTGGCTAGTCCCATGGCCAATGTGGTGGTAATTGCGGGGCTTTCTTGAGGCAAAACACATCTCTGAAGGGAGTATAGCAGGATGGAATCTTGACAGACTGCTTCGCTACTGGACTTTCTATGGAGGTGGAGTTTACAGGTAACCCTTCCGCTGGAGGTCTTGCGGGTGATGGAGTTATGGGAAAACATCCGTGGAAGCAGTCCTTACTCCACTTCAGGACCTCTCCCATCTTCCATGAGAGGATGGGATTGTGTTTTACCAGCCACGGGCGCTCCAAGATGACATCGGCGGTGGACCCCTCCAGAACTAGCAGATGGATGGTTTCTGAGCGAAGTTGTCCTATGCACAGGGTGATGGGTCCCACACTATAGCGCATGTTCCTTCTGCATAATGGTTTCCCTGTTACTGACTGGGCTTGGTAAACCTTTTCGATTGCGGTGGTCTGTAATTTGAGCTGGCGGCAGTGGCATTCGGAGATGAAGTTCCCTGCTGATCCGGAGTCGAGGAGGGCTGATACAGAAACAGAGATATCAGAGGCAGTAATCTTTCCACAAGTAGTGAGTGGCTCTATTTTTACCACTGTGGGTTGAATAACACTCACCACAGGTCGTGGTGGACGAAGGGGGCATGCCAGGATCATATGCCCACTGGCGCCACAATACAATACAATATAATCTGGAGGGGTCATGGGATCTGGTCGGCGGAGGAGTGCTGTTGAGATGGGAGGATTTAACTCTGCTAAACAGGACTGTATGCGATTTGCACAGCGAATGGATAGTTGCATGAACTGCTCCAATCCCATAGCATCATCATACGCGGCAAGCTGCAGTCGAAGCTTTGGTTCCAGACCCTGCCGGTTGGTGGTTAGCAGTGATTTCTTATTCCATCCGCTGGTGGCTGCAAGGGTTCTAAACTTGATAGAGTATTCATTAATATTCATAGTACCTTGTTGTAGGTGATAAAGTTGCTCACTTATAGAAGTGCCACCGACAGTCCTTCCAAATACCTCCCGGAAATGAGTGATGAAGCTTTGGAGATTTTGCGTTGCTGGACTGGCCTAAGCCCAGATAGTTTCTGCCCATTGCAGTGCAGTTCCTATTAGCAGAGAGATAATGAAAGCAATTCTGGATTTTTCAGTAGGAAACATTTGCGGTTGCATTTCAAATGTGAGAGTACACTGTAGTAGGAACCCGTGGCACTCCTCCGCCAACCCAGAGAAGGCCGCTGGTCTGGCCATGGTACTGGCGATTACAGTAGGCAAAGAAGTGCTGGCGGTGTTTGCGGAAGTGACAGGGGATGGCGGTACTGGTAGTGATGGAGCATGGAGCAGAACCCGCCGGAGAGAATTCACCAGCTCCTGAAATGGGTTGTGGGTACTCATTCTGTCAAGTCAAGTCAAGTCAAGTCAAGTCACCTTTATTTATATAGCGCTTTTAACAATACAGATTGTGTCAAAGCACTTAACAGTATCAAATTAGAGGATAGAGTGTCAGTAATGTATAATGATAAGATTAAACACTCAATTTTCAGTTAAAGGCATTTCATTATTGAATTCAGAGATGTCATTGTCTAGCTCAGTTTAGTTTAAATATTATCTGTGCAATCAAATCGGCGATAATCGCTAGAAATTAAGTGTCCCCAACTGAGCAAGCCAGAGGCGACTGCGGCAAGGAACCAAAACTCCCTCTGTGACAGAATGGAGAAAAAAAAAAAACCTTGGGAGAAACCAGGCTCAGTCGGGGGGCCAGTTCTCCTCTGACCAGACGAAACCCGCAGTTCAAAAGTTTATATTTCTATTTTAATTTTGTTGCAATTTCTAACAATAGTAGTATTATGTAGTTAGGTATTTTATTATATTTTAGTTATTTTGTTATATATTTTTTTAGTTTTATTGTATTCAATCGAGGTTTTCACTGGGGATATGTCTCTGGGGGTCATCTGAGTGTCCTGGTCTCCGCTGACGATCAGGGCTGTAGACATCATCTCTTGGTGCTGATCCACCATCTGACCGGATACAGACTGAGAAACAGAATAGGAAAGAAACAGACAAATATTAGCGTAGATGCCATTCTACTTATGATGTAACGAGTACATCGTGTGTTATGGGGAGTGTTCCCGGTTCCGGTTGATCTAATTAATGCAGCCTAACAATCCTTTAACGGATTTGAATATTAGAAGCGTATTAGTGTGTTATGTGTAAGCCAAGCTAAAGAGATGGGTCTTTAATCTAGATTTAAACTGACAGAGTGTGTCTGCCTCCCGAACAGTGTTAGGTAGATTGTTCCAGAGTTTGGGTGCTAAATAGGAATAGGATCTGCCGCCCGCAGTCGATTTTGATATTCTAGGTATTATCAAACGGCCAGAGTTTTGAGAACGCATTGGACGTGGAGGACTATAATGTGATAAGAGCTCGCTCAAGTACTGAGGAGCTAAACCATTCAGGGATTTATAAGTAATTAACAAGATTTTAAAATCTATCCGATGTTTGATAGGAAGCCAGTGCAGTGTTGACAGAACCGGGCTAATATGGTCATATTTCCTGGTTCTAGTAAGGACTCTAGCTGCTGCATTTTGGACTAACTGTAGTTTGTTGATCAACCGTGCAGAACAACCACCCAATAAAGCATTACAATAGTCTAACCTTGAGGTCATAAACGCATGAATTAACATTTCTGCATTTGACGTTGAGAGCATTGGTCGCAATTTAGATATGCTTTTGAGATGAAAAAATGCAGTTTTACAAATGCTAGAAACATGGCTTTCAAATGAAAGATTGCTATCAAACAGCACACCTAGGTTCCTGACTGATGAAGAAGAATTGACAGAGCAGCCGTCAAGTGTTAGATAATGTTCTAAGTTATTACATGTGGTGTTTTTAGGTCCGATAATTAACACCTGTTTTTTCAGAATTTAGCAGTAAAAAATTACTCGTCATCCAGTTTTTTATATCGACTATGCATTCCGTTAGTTTCTCAATTTGGTGTGTTTCACCAGGCCGCGAAGAAATATAGAGCTGAGTATCATCAGCATAACAGTGAAAGCTAACACCATGTCTCCTGATAATATCTCCCAAGGGTAACATGTAAAGCGTGAAAAGTAACGGCCCTAGTACTGAGCCTTGAGGTACTCCATACTGCATTTGTGATCGATATGATACATCTTCATTCACTGCTATGAACTGATGGTGGTCAGATAAGTACGATTTGAACCATGCTAAGGCGCTTCCACTAATGCCAACAAAGTTTTCTAGTCTATTCAAAAGAATGTTGTGGTCGATAGTGTCGAACGCAGCGCTAAGATCCAGTAGAACTAATAAAGAGATACAACCACGATCAGATGATAAGAGCAGGTCATTTGTAACTCTAATGAGAGCAGTCTCAGTACTATGATACGATCTAAATCCTGACTGGAATTCCTCACAGATATCATTTTTATCAAAAGGGAGATTTGAGATCGGTCTGTAATTAACTAGATCTTTGGGGTCAAGTTGTGTTTTTTTAATGAGAGGCTTAATAACAGCCAATTTGAAGGTTTTGGGGACATATCCTAATGACAATGATGAATTAATAATAGCCAAAAGAGGATCTATGACTTCTGGAAGCAGCTCTTTTAGTAGTTTAGATGGAATCGGGTCTAACATACATGTTGTTGGTTTAGATGATTTAACAAGTTTATACAATTCTTCCTCTCCCACAGTAGAGAATGAATGGAATTGTTCCTCAGGGGATCTATAGTGTGCTATCTGATGCGATACTGTAGCTGACGGCTGCAAGGATACAATTTTATCTCTGATAGTATCGATCTTGGAAGTGAAGTAGTTCATAAAGTCATTACTGCTATGCTCTTGGGAAATGCAAACACCTGTTGATGCTTGATTTTTCATTAATTTAGTTACCGTATTGAATAAATACCGAGGGTTATGTTTGTTTTCTTCTAGAAGAGACGAAAAGTAATCAGATCTAGCAGTTTTTAATGCTTTTCTGTAGGATAGGGTACTTTCCCGCCAAGCTAAACGAAATACCTCTAATTTAGTTTTCCTCCAGCTGCGCTCCATTTTCCGGGCTGCTGTCTTTAGGGCGCGAGTGTGCTCATTATACCACGGTGTTGGACTCTTATCCTTAATCTTCCTTAAGCGTAAAGGAGCAACCGCATCTAAAGTGCTAGAAAAGAGAGAGTCCATAGTTTCAGTTACATCATCAAGTTGTTCTGAGCTATTGGATATGCTGAGGAACTGAGATAAGTCAGGAAGATTATTTATAAAGCAGTCTTTTGTGGTAGAGGTAATGGTTCTACCATATTTGTAACAAGGAGTTGGCTTTACAGCTTTAGGTATATGGAATATACAGGAGACTAGATAATGATCTGAGATATCACCGCTCTGCTGCAAAATTTCAATGCCACTGACATCAATTCCATGTGACAGTATTAAATCTAGAGTATGATTTCGACAATGAGTAGGTCCTGACACGTGTTGTTTAACACCAATAGAGTTTAGAATGTCTATAAATGCTGATCCCAATGAATCTCTTTCATTATCAACATGGATATTAAAATCACCAACGATTAGGACTTTATCTGCAGTCAGCACTAACTCCAATAGAAGATCAGAAAATTCTTTAATAAAGTCTGTATGGTGCCCTGGTGGCCTGTATACAGTAGCCAGTACAAACATCACAGGGGATTTATCATTAACACTTGTTTCTTTGGATAACGTTATATGAAGCACCATTACTTCGAACGAATTATACTTGAAACCCGACCTCTGAGAGATACTGAAAATATTGCTATAAACTGTAGCAACACCTCCCCCTTTACCTTTTGGACGCGGTTCATGTTTGTAACAGTAATCTTGGGGTGTAGACTCGTTTAAAGTAATGTAATCATCTTGTTTTAGCCAGGTTTCTGTCAGACAAAGCACATCTAGATTATGGTCAGTGAACATATCATTTACAAAAAGTGCTTTTGAAGAAAGGGATCTAATATTCAGTAAGCCAAGCTTTATCATGTGTTTATCTGTATTATATTGGTTTTTTATTTGTTGAACATCAATTAAATTGTTACTATTACTTTGGTTTGGATGTTTTCTGTATTTTCTAGTTCGGGGAACAGACACAGTCTCTATAGAGTGATATCTAGGTGAAAAAGTTTCTATGTGCTGAGAGTTAACTGACTTCTGTGACGTGAGGTGGCTAGCAGATGATCGGTTTAGCCAGTCTGTCTGCTTCCTGACCTCTGCTCCAGTTAGTCAAGTACGAACTCTAAGACTATGTGCCATATTTCTAGAGAGAAGAGCGGCACCACCCCAGGAGGGATGAAGACCATCTCTTTTCAACAGGTCAGGTCTGCCCCAAAAATTCTTCCAATTGTCTATAAAGCCTATGTTATTTTGCGGGCACCACTTAGACATCCAGCCATTAAGTGACGACAGTCTGCTATGAATCTCATCACGCCGGTAAGCAGGGAGGGGACCAGAGCATATTACAATGTCTGACATCGTACTTGCAAGTTCACACACCTCTTTAACATTATTTTTAGTGATCTCCGACTGGCGAAGTCGAACATCATTAGCGCCGACGTGGATAACAATCTTACTGAATTTACCTTTAGCATTAGTCAGCACTTTTAAATGGTGTCTCTTTTTTCATGTTCCGTACAATAGAATCGCCAATAACTAGAGCACTTTCATCAGGTTTCTCAGTGGGTGTGTCACCGAGTGGGGAGAACCTGTTTGATGTTTTGATCGGAACGGAAGAGTGGTGTTTTGACCCGCGACTAGGCCGCCTCACTGTCACCCAGTTGCCCTGCTGCACGGGCTCAACCGAAACCGAACAATGTACAGGACTCCCTGAGCTAGTCGCATCCAAAGCAGTATCTACAGCAGTATCTCACATTCTTACTGTCCTCAACTAAAGTTTGGATCGTGTCTCTAGTTCTAAAACCTTCTCTGTCAGCCTAACTATTTCCCTGCATTTATCACATGTGAATCCCTCGCTGCTGACAGAGACTATACATGTGGCAAACAGTGCAAACAACAATAGCAGGAGAAGAAGCCATTACTCACCGTGATTGATGAATGATACCAACTTAACTTACCACTTACCACTGTTGTTTGATGAGCTCGTGAAAAACGGAGCGAGGAAAAAAAAAAAAAAAATAATAATAATAGGCGCGAATAGAAATGCAAATGGAACCGCGAGTGACAAGCTAACGGGCTAACAAGCTGCACTCGCGGTTTTTAAAGGAGAACGATCAAATTAGTTAGATTAGTTTGAAAGATAACACTAGAAATATGGTGGGAATTAAGTTATATATTATCACTTTAGACAAAAGGGAGTGAAAGAAAGGTAGAGATTCAATAAAACGCGAAGGTACACAGAGCTACAAACACAAACCTCTCAGCAGCACAACAGACTGAAGCAATCGAACAGCAATGAGCAATCGATCCACGAGCCAGATCTCTACCACATTCTGTGCATACGGCATAGGTCCGGTCTTCTGTAACAGAAGTGGCTGGACACAGATGGTATGTAAACATATAAGATGTTTATTGCACAGAAGAATCAATGGACAAACAGGCAGGAGGATGAACGGGTGAGTATAGCAGTCTTTAGAGATCTTCCTTGGGAATCGGAGCAGAGAATAACTGTGAATCTTGTCTTACAGGGATCCAGGAGAACGGGAGACACGTAGGAGGAGCACACACCTCAGTATGCTGGAGACTGGGGAGAACTAGGAGACGAGGAGAACTACGGAAGAACACAGGAGGTAAGTCACACAGATATGTATCATAGAATGCTGTCCTAAGACAGTGAGTCCACTTCATGAGTACGAGACCGGACAAATGTGCTGACTGAGGTGTGTGCTTTTGTACTGGCTGATAATGAGGTGAATGAATGTGTGACAGGTGTTGGTGCTCAGAACTCAGGTGATAGTGATCGTTGTGATTGGGTGGTGGTGGAGCCTGGCCGTTCTGTGACAGTTATAAACACATAAAAAAAGTTATTTTAACTCAATACCTGCCAAATAGTGAGCCATTTTTAACTCACATATTATAAATGCTTAATAAATATATTTATTCCTACTCATTTTACTCAAAACCAGATTCCTGGTGATTTCCTTGATGCAGCAAAAATAGACTATTATAGTGAGACTGTTACAGTGTTTTACTGTAGTAAGACCAAAGCTAATGGTCTTTAATAATGACAACAGAATGCAGGAGAAAACACGACAACAACTGAAACACAAACAATAGGAACACAGAGCCTAAATACTAGAATCAAGACTTTATATTACAAACTTTGCATTAAGGTTCACTTTCACAGGTTATTAACGTTTATAACTCATGAATAAATGCTTCACAGGTGTTCACTTTACATTAAGGTTCACAGGTAAATAATATTGGATCCCCTCGCCCAAAATAAAGTTTGATCATTTCTTCTTGACAGTGTTGGGAGTAACGCATTACAAAAGTAATAATATTACAGTAGTACATTACTTTTTGTTGCAACACAGTAATATAATGCATTACTAATAAAATTTGGGCAATATTATTACTCGTTACAATCTCAGTAACGCAAGTTACAACAACATATTTTAACTCAAAATTAAGTGGTGAATTTACCAACACTGCAAAACGGCACCAGAGAAAAAAATGATCTGTATGACCAAAAATGACGGAGTATTTTTTTGTTGTTTGTTTCTGCTGTTCGATCACGCCAGCACCTCATGCACACACATACAGCATTGCAAACGTTGCAGCCTGTTCGTTATCAGAATAAAATACAGTCAACCAAACGTAGTATAATCTGTGCCGTTCAGCCTGAGCTCGGGCCAAACACATTTGCTCTTGTGACTAGGATGTTTTTTTTTTGCATGTTCAAAATAGCCTATAGGCTAGGTATTGTGTTTATTGTTTGTGCATTATAACATTTTTCCTTATTTACAGGTGTTATTTATGAATGTAACAATGTGGTTTGTGGTTATCTGTGTTTAATCTGAACTACAATGTAACATTAATGTAGACCTACATACCGTTATCTCAATATAATTTTATAATTTTATGCTATATAGACCTACCACATTACCCTCCACTGGATGTATAATGAGCAGCAATAAACTGTATTTTGGCATTTTATAATGCCTAGTCATACTTCTGTGGATATTTTGATGAAAATAACCAGTAGTGTAACACATTACAATTCAGAGACAGTAATATTGTAATGTAACTAATTACTTTCAAAAGACAGTAACTAGTAATGTATAATGTATTACATTTTGGAAGTAACTTGCCCAACACTGCTTCTTGATAAACCAAATATATCAGTTTCTAATCATTGCTGGGGATAGGCATCATGAACTTTTGCTGAGTGAGATACAGAGTAGCTTCTGGTAAGAAACATGTCATAAAGACAGAATTGCGAGATATAAACTTGGAATTATGAGTTTATGCATCACAATTCTGAGAAAAACAGTCAGAATTATGAGAGAAAATTTTTTTATTCTTTGTGGCAGAAACAGGCTTCCGAACTATTCACAGTTATTATATGCAAAAAGCAACCAGGATATTCCTAAAACAGGTACCTTGAGGGTGAGGAAATTATGACAGAATGTGAGCTGTAGACACACGGATCACATTGATCTGAAATACTGCATATGGATGAGGGATGGAGGAGCGGAGCTGTGTGTGAGGACTGAAAGAGTTCATGGAGAGGTATGGTAATGTCCCATCTGTCAACAAGGACATGTCACCCTTGAAGCTATGCAAATCATCTCCAGCGATGAATAAAATAGTTTAATTGAATATCAAAACTCACAGAGCCTTATTCCAGTATAAGGCAGTAAATCCATTACGGTATCACACATCTTTCCATCATTTATCTGGTCATTCGTGATTACCAGATGAGGATTTTTCAAAATAATATTGATAATACTGACGTTTATGGAATTTTTATGTTGGAAATAATGAAAAAGAATAACATGAAACAAATAATAATGTTTCTTTAAAAATCATGATAAATATATAGTAATATATATAAACTCTAGATGGCGCAGGCTGAAGGGTTGTTAACGTAACTGATGATATTCAGAGAGTTAAACGACTTGGCACAAGCTGATTGGTTCATGCTGCATATGCAGCCAATGATCTTACTGCCTTGCATTTAAATGGCTGGCTAGCATTCACTTGAGATTCCTGCAGCAGAAACCCTCCACCTTTCCCCAGCTCCACCTGTATAGATCTGCTACAGGTTATTTTATATGCTATTTGTGCAGCAGCAGTATGTCTTAAATACTCATGACACCGTATTGCCATAGGCAGTAGCAAGTTTCTGTGCTTGCTTGCAGCAGCAGCAATAATCTACAACAATAACCAACAGAAGCAGCAGCATAGCAGGTCTATTCCGCCAAGACCAAATATATTAACAATGTCATATCCATCACCATGCTAAAATCTTCCGAGAGTTGTCATGATTTAAATATAAATCCTATTACCTGGTTCCCTGTCTGGCTAATAAACATCCCTTTTTTATTTTCATCATGTGAATCTACAAACAGCCAGGCATTGTATCAGAGGAGTAAACGTGGTGACGTGGTTTGTAAAAGCAATACGTTTTTTGTTCGCTGATTTTATGGGTCTCAAGTGACTAAAGATATGAGTCAGAAGCCGTTACTTTCACACACAGACGCGTATAGTCTGCCCTCTGGGCTGGTTATACATGGCCTGACATTTCCTGCTTCATTTAGGAGAGCAACCGCAGGAGCGCACTGATCATTACAGCTCACCTCATGTTGATTAACGCTCAATTTTCAATTTCCCTCCCGTGTCATTAATGCTGGGATGTCGCCGATGTCAGATCTATGTCCGCTCAGTGCATATCATTATTAACATTGTCTTAATCTGCCAGAAGTCATATTCCACTGTGTCAGTGTCATGAGGATTTTGTGGCACACAAGGCTTTTTCTCTAAATCTTTAAGATTCTAACTTCTTGTTTTAATGACGCTAGTGAGAAACTGAGTAACTAAATTACATTCTCTATCATTTTAGGAACACTAGATGTGTGTCTCTTTACTTAAACATTTGTGTTGTACTTGAGATCGGTCTTGGTCTCGAGACCGTTTTAAGAAACTTTTTTTCTGTCTCAATCTCATTTGTATCAGTCTAAATCTAAAAGGATTTGGGATTTTATTTCAAGACTTGTAAAGATCACAACTATCACTAAATTGCTGGTGCATTGTCTGATTTATTTGTTAAAATCATTGATGTGATGATGTAAAACTTCCTGTTTCAAATGCTATCATTAACTTATTTCTAATTTTAGCTATTTCTTTTGATACTGCATGGCCCAGTCAAAATTTATTTGGGAATTGCGTCAAACAAATTCACAAAAATGTATACAAATGCTCCAAAAATTCAAGATATGATTGCAAAAATACTTGTATGAGATATTTTTTTCATGTTATAACATATAAAATTAAGCAATATCACAAGTGCAAGAGACCAGTTTTCATGAATATGTGCATGATTGCAAAATGTGATATGATTTTATACAAACGTTCAACAAAGCTAATATTAAGTGAATTAATTTCAGAGTGAAAATAGTTACAGACATATCCATAGCAGAAATGTTGTGAGTTTCTGAGCAACACACGGCGGTGATTCATTACTGAATGAAACAGATGCTTCGAACGAATCAATGAATTCAGAATAAATGATTCTTTGACTCATTCATTAAGTAATTTGCCGTGATTTCACCTGTACTAGCGGTTTTAGTTCGATGTTCGTATGAATTTTATATTCCCATCATATTTCCATTATTCAAAATTGTATTTATAAAACATTAATCTCAACCATATTTATGCAGTTGTAATTGTACCAATTCAGATGCAGCTTCTGTGCCATCTCTGCAGTGCACAGATGAAGTTTGCTGTTAGCGATTGCATTTGATTGGTAACAGTTCTTTATGGTATCTTATTATTATAATTGTATTTATAGATTAAATTTCCAGCAGTAAATGTGGATCTTTCAGATAAATTGCTGGTTTGGTCTTGACTCGGTCTCAACACACTCTGGTCTAGGTCTCGGTTTAAGTGGTCTTGACTACAACACTATACTTAATCTCAAACAACATCCAAACAAATCTGTTATCCAATATACAATTTATACAGCAAACAACTGATAATTCGAAAGTAAATAAATATCAACATAAATACCTTGGGCTTGTAATGTCAAATTAAAATGTAAACACACAATTATATAACGACACTTTAAAAAGTTACACTTTATTTCTTCACACATTCTAGTTACTACACATAACTTTGCAGCTACGTCAACTAACTCTCATTAGAGTATTAGTAGCCTGTTAGGTTAGGATGCAGATTAAGTTCACATTTAGGTGCAATGTTACTTAGAATGTATACAGTGTTGCCCATTAAAATGTACTGTTAGTTTGAGTTTGCACAATTCTCTTGAACACATTATTAGTCTGACAGAATGTTTCCAACCTTGTTAAATGCTCTTCCCTTTTCAACATGGCACCACAGAATGACCCAGCTGTGTTGTTCTGTTTGCTCTTCAGCCTCTAGAGGGAGCTAACTTGTTTAATATTTTTAATGGTTTGCACATCCACATGAGAAAAAAACTCTTTAAAAAAGCTTTAAAGGGCTTTGCAGTAACACTTTTGCATAAATACATCATTTTTTAAGTATATAATTGAATACAGTGATAACATGACAGAATTGCTGTCACAATTGTAAGTTATACATGTTTGGTATATGGTGCAGATGCATTGCTTGTCGTTTTGAGAGCATCTCTGCCTCTTGTTTTTTTTTGTTGTTTTTTTTCTGTGGATTTCTGTGAAATGCCAGTCGTACCCTGTTCACTTTCCGTGCTCTACAGCCCTGTGTGTCCATGCATCCGAGATGATTTAGCTAATATCCCATCACAGCATGCCACATCTCCTCCAAGCCAAAGTCGATCACCAGTTCGCCAGCATCAGCATTGGAGCGTTTCCATGGATACGGTGAGTCCGTCGGAGCGACAGAGTGACGGCGAGACCTCCGTGTGTGTGTGTGCGAAAATGAGGGCAGCAGCTGCGCTCCTTCAGCCTGCACAGTCCACAACTGAGGAGCTCACAAAGAAAATCAATCTCAGTCTCATCAGAAAGCATCTGAATCCATTGGGCCTGATGTAAATATGATGTTCACCAGACTCAGCTCTTTGTGTCTTTGAATGTTTGTGGGCCGGGAAAATACTTAAAAAGCAAATCCCCCGCACTGTAGTCGACGTTATCCTCGGATTCACAGCTGCAAGCACATTTCCCTTTCTGTCTTAGCGTGCATACTTTCTGATCTTGCATGTATACACACCAAAGTCTGACTGACATTTACACTGATGATTAAATGGTTCGATATTTGGCCATTTTGAAATGATTGCATTGGTTAATATTCATGTCCACTTGGCTGATTACCACAAGTGTTTGCTTGCTTCTGTGCCACTTCCCAAATGTACTGACTCCCTGTGCGCAACTGAAGAGTTTTTATGAGAGAAACCCATAGTCAAACCCATGTCCACAAAACATCTCATTATTTTTCAAAGTAAGCAGTGTAAAGGTACAATATAGGCTATTTGTCTGTGGTTGGAAACTAATCACCAGTAGTTTCTAGAGGCGGAGAGTTTCTGTGGAGGTCTAGTTTAATCTGAAGAGCTTCTGTGTTTGAGGTGAGCAGATGTCGTTGATAACGGTGGCCTAGCGGGAGTCAGCTTTGTCATGGTCTGTAGATAACACAAAGAAACAGGGTCATAAATCCTGTTCCAGCAGGCATGGGAATCCAGTGAAATGCGATGTGAATCTCTCTGGAGAACAGAGGTCACTAGTGACATGCAGCGTTGCAGGGCTCAAGACCGGACCTGGTTTTGAGTCCAAGACCATATTTTCATTTGGATTAGATCTCGATTCGGACTCGACCATCCTCTGATCTCAGCATGTTGGCAGTGGCACACCTGCCAATGGAGACGTCAGACAATTTACCACACATTTGCTTCATTAAAAACAAGCAGAACAAACTGGAGCAACACATCTAGAGTGGACTTGTACTTAAACTTTACACAGACTTTACTCTGATATTTTGGATTTTTATTTTTTTCACAGAGTACAGTCGAATCATTTCATGTGTAACATGCAAGATAAAAATATCAACAAAATGAAATTAAAATAATAAACCATTCATAAATGTCTCCCACTCAAACTCAGTTGGTTAAGGACTTGGACTCGACTCGAAATAGGACTAATTTAAAACATAAACAAATAAATTATACATTATATAATAGTTTATATAATAATAATAATAACAATTAATAGTAGTAGTAGTGTTTTATAACAACTGTACAATTAGTACAATTTGGACGTTTGGTGCATGTTGCAATTTCAAATGATTTATGAGTCACTCAAACTCACAGCGCTTGTAGAAATGGAGTTTGTGTGGAGTATTTGCCATGAAACATCACTCTAAAACATGCAGCACATCAGATTACATATTTATACAGTTACAATGCAGTCTATGTGATTCATTAATCACACTAAACCGTATCACGTTCTAAGGCATTGTTAGAATTCATTTACCAGCCAACTAGCGAGCAACACTGTTTCATACTAACCAATGCTTATTTTTATGTGCATTTGGCACATTGGGTCTCGGTCTTGACTCTGCCTCTACCCAGGTCTCTGCACTGGAGTCATATAAGCAACTGCTAACAGTGTTCTTCCTGACAGACAGCCATTGTATCAACCTGTAAATGAGATTGCATAGCATGCGTGGTATGAATCAGTGTGTCAGAGAACGAGCTCCAGACTCAGTCCCAGTCCGGGACTCAGAGTTGATCCAGGAATGTGTCCTACTTTGGCTAAATCAACAGACTAGGCAATTACAGCAGTGTGATCAGGTCAACTACTCGTAAGGTTTCTAATGCAACAAGTGTGTGACTTTCCGCAGCAATGAGGAGAAACAGCAGATAGGAGGGACATGATTGATCTCTGCACAGAGACAGAAGTTTCTGATCACCACGGCTGTTTAGAGAAAAATATTAAAGCAATTGCTTGATCATCCAGTGCCAAAACGCTCCAGCTTGTTTGCAGGATGACAAGTGTGGGTGTTATGCCAACAGGAACAGCTAATCTCTCCCAGCAGGCCAATCATCCTTTGTCTCCAAGTGGCAGGGATTTCCTCTATGGCTTGAGAAGGACCTCTTTCTCTTTCGCTGCCAACCCTAATCGACCTCCACCTGCTCACATGAGGCATCTGCACGTGACACGTGGCCCAAGACCTCAGAGAAAACACACTTCTGTTTCCAGGAGTTTGGTCTGAGGCTTTGTTATCTACCCTTCATTTATGTAAGTGTGACCCCCAAACGAACAGTAGGCTACCAGCAGGGCCGTCCCTGGCTGACGCGGGGCCCGGTGTGAGGTAGGGAGCGGGGCCCCCCTCGGGGGTGGGGGGTTCGGTGTCCCCCTCGGTCCCTTCGCCACGGGCCCCTCACAGTGCGGGGCCCGGTGCGACCTCACCAATTGCACCGCCCAAAGGACGGCCCTGGCTACCAGAGGCCTAGAGACTTAGTCTAGTAAGTGTCTTGCTGGAGATCTACAGTAAGTGAGCTTTGAAAGAGCAACTTTACTTTCAGTAATTTATCGATATGACTGCATTGACTGACACCATTAGATCAAAGAAAAATGTGAATTACATTAAAGGGATAGTTCACCCAAAAATGAAAATTCGGTCATTAATTAATCACCCTCATGTCGTTCCAAACCTGTAAGACCTTCGCTCATCTTTGTAACACAAATTAAAATATTTTTTATGAAATTCGATAGCTTTCTGACTCTCCCATAGACAGCAAGGATCCTTGCACGGCTCAGAAACATTGCAAGGACATCGTTAAAATAGTCCATGCGATATCAGTGGTTCAACCATACTTTTACGAAGCTACGAGAATACTTTTTGTGTGCAAAGAAGACAGAAATAATGACTTTCAATTCGTCTCCTCCACGTCACCCTAGCACCATTTTGGAGAGTATCACATACGTAAACAACGTATGCAATGTATGTACGTGGATACGTTGCTTACTTTCAGATCAAAATGTAAACAACATAAACAGCATATCCACGTACGGTGCTGCAACAGAACAGCATACGTTGTTTACATATGTGATACTCTTCAAAATGGCGCTATAGGGTGACACAGAAGAGACGAATTGTTGAATAAAAAATTAATTACGGTTGAACCACTGATGTCACATGGATTATTTTAATGATCTCCTTGCTATGAAGGTCTTACAGATTTGGAACAACATGAGAGTAATTAATTAATGACAGAATTTTCATTTTTGGGTGAACTATCCCTTTAATGTGATTCACGTTTTGCTTTGATCTAATGGTGTCAGTCAATCTGAGCTCTCTCAATAGTTGAGTTTCCATAATTTATTCTGTTATTTTCCTGTTTATCTTTGTGAAGCTGCTTTGACACAATCTGTTTTGTATAACGCACTATAGAAATACAGGTGACTTGGCTTAATGTATTTTGTTCATACAAAAATACCAGCTCACAAATAAACAAAAATAGACCCTACAAAGCTTATTTTATACTGTAAAACCATTTGTAATTTTAACTGTAAAAGACTGTAAAATGATATATACTTATACAACAGTTCTTTCTGCTCCTCAAATCTGATTGGCTGATAAGAGTGTGATATTAGAGTGATGATAGAGCTCCTCCAACCGCTTCACCGTTTGTATCATATATCACTCCGCTTGCCGTATTTGTGTCATGATGAACGCCCAAATCCACTATAATTTAAGAATAATACGGTTTGTGTGTCACAGAATGTAGTTTTAAGAGTATTTTTTTAGGTGAGGATGTACTTTTTGGACTTCAGATAGAAGATTGTTGTAGATTGTTAATAAAGATATTTTTTTAAAAATTTGCTTTGACATTTCCGGAGACGTAAGCTCAGGGGTTGTTCAGCACTCATGAACCCGCCAAGAGAGCAGCCTCACCACAGTCAGATCTTCTGGAATTTACCGCTGGCTCTGGTGTCTCTATAGTGGTTAAACATGAGATATAATTCATTTTGGGTAAATCTAACGGGCAGTATTTGGTCTTATTAATTTATTATTTGTTGCAGAGCAAATAGTTTTTGCTGAGGGCAAAATGTAACATCAGTACTGTATATCAGAGTGACTGAATTGCCTAGTAACTTTTATGATGGCTGTTGTTGTTATTTATTAAACATTATTATTCAATAAATAATATTTCATATTAATAATAGTATTTAGCATTGGGAAACAGTGTGTGTGTTCATGATGGTGATTTTAGTTACATTGTTCCGCCATTCGATGGTGACAAGAGAAAGTTTTTATGAGTCAGCAGTAAAGACTTTTATATTGAAAGAGACTGAAACCAAAGACTATAGAAATACAAAGACGGTTCACTCCTATGAGCGGACACCGCCGCTTGGGATCCTGTGAGGATCGTGAGCGGACACCGCCGCCGACGATCGTGAGCGGACACCGCCGCCGGGATCCTGTGAGATCGTGTGCGGACACCGCCGCCTGAACCCTGTGTGCGGACACCGCCGCCGGGATCCTGTGAGATCGTGTGCGGACACCGCCGCCGGGATCCTGTGAGATCGTGTGCGGACACCGCCGCTTGGGATCCTGTGAGGATCGTGTGCGGACATCGCCGCTTCGGGACGATCGTGAGCGGACATCGCCGCTTCGCGACGATCGTGAGCGGGCATCGCCGCCTCGGGAACCTTGTGAGTGGACACCGCCGCTTCGGGAGGACCGCGAGCAGACCACGCCGCTCGAAATGACATCAGCGGGGGTTCCTGCACGCAGCGTATCAGCCCTGGACGCTCTGGGAGTGGGCTGGAGGTACTGGGTGCGGCAGACGAGGCCTCTGACGCCCCTTTGATCGCCGCTTCAGGAGCGGGCTCCGCAGCTAACTCCACCCTGAAAGCTGAGCCACTCAACTGCAGAGCCAGGTTGATGTAGTCCTCCAGCGATTCCTCTGGGGCCCAGTATGGCATCAAGGATTTAAAGGGGTCGGCCAGGCCTCCCCAGAAGATGACCATGAGGCAGGTCTTCTCGGTAGCCGACTGGCGAGCCATTCTCACAAAGTCCCCGGCATAATCCTCGATGGACCGGTCTCCCTGCCGGACATCGAGGAACGTCCCTGCTGGACCCATGTCTGCTGGTGATGTTCTGTCACGGCAAGGTAGGGATGTGCACGGAAGGAACAGGGTCTGGGTCCAGATGCAGGAAAAAACAATTTAATGATCAACAAAAACCACCCCGAAGGGGAAAAACAGGCAGGCAGGCAGAGACAACAAACAACCATACAATAATAACATCACCAGGCAGAGTAGCGGGAGTGAGGTGAATAAATAGTCCATGGTGATGGGGAACAGCTGGGAGTGTGATGAGTGGCAGGTGTGTGTGGTAATGGCTAAATGAGTCCGGGAAGACGGGAGGTGGCGACCTCTGGTGGTGAGGGGGAGCATCGTGGACCCGGACTCATGACAGTTAGAAGCTCCGGTTCCCATAGAAACCTGAGACTAGAGCATCTGATGCGCATGCACAGCCATAAGCACGTTATGACTGCGCATTGGCTGGTCTAGCCTGGAAAATACAATTTTTAACGCTATTTGAGCATAAGAAACAACATTCATGGACAGTTTATTTCAGATTTTGTTGCTGATTTGAAATATGTAATTTAATTTTTCAGGATTCCCCTATTCATTTAGATAGGACTTGGTCTTTGATGAGCTGCCCGGAGGCGTTGCAAATATGGCCGCCGAGTTAACAGACTTTCCTTGAAAGGGACTTTGCTGAAACGCTGTTGTAAACAAGGAAGTTATTTTTACTTTACACAACAGCTTGTAAGACAGCAAATGCACTGAGAAGCGCTGTCATCGGAAATCAACCTTAACAGATGAAAGGATAGTATGACAAAGATATCGCTTTCCTCAGCGGACTTTCAAACTAAAGTTTTATTGTGAATATGAAATTGATCTGAAGAATGAATGCTGTATCAGATACTCCACACAATACACTATTAATACCAACCTGATCTCACAGAATTCTGTGTAATGTTCACAGACTTAATTAACCTCCGAATCTGTGGTGGCATCACGGTATCGCCGAAAATTCCGTGCTGGGCTCACAGAAGGCATCAGCCGTGGTCCATGCACGGATTCACTGGTTCAACACCAGCGCTGCATTGGACCACGTAAAAAGAGTGACTCCGATGCAGTTATACTTTCACTGGAGTACCTGACCCCACCCCTACCCTAAACCTACCCAGTTCTGAACAATAATGATGACGATAAATTTCCCAGTATCGCGTCGGCATATTGATGCTAAGGGTTTCCGTGCGTGGAGCACGGCTGATGCCTGTCACTGACTTACATTGGTATCACTTCTGTGAGCCCATCATGGAATTTTTTCTGTGAGCCCATGACGGAATTTTCGGCGATTCCGTGATATGCCACCACAGATTCGGAGGTTAATTAAGTCCGTGAACATTACACGGAATTCTGTGAGATCATGTTGATTAATACAGTACAGAGCTTTTAATGAAGCAACTCCACGTTCCTTCGTTAGTTCTAAAGTGACGTTTTGGAATTAGTAACGGAAGCTTGGGCTCAGCTGTTGTAGCTGTGATATTGCTCATATATATACCTCCTCCGCTTGTGATGAGCTTTGCTTTATCATGTGACTTTCTTATTAACACCTGTTTTTTTTTTTTTTTTTGGTGGTTGTCATTGTATTACAACAGCTTTAAAAAACATATTTAAAAAGGTACAACATTATAAAGTTAAACAAAATATTTTAGTATTCTAACATTTAGTATTCTTACATTTAGTATATTAAGTTCTAACTGTTTAGTATGTTCTATCATTTAGTATTAGTATTTTAACATTTTATCAGTTAATGAAATATATACTTTATTTACATTAAATTTAAGTACACTCCATAAAACCCTAAAATGTTGCTACCACAAAATACATTAAACACATTTACGGTATGCTTGCTGTGAATAATGCATAGGTGAAATCAGAAAAAAACAACCATCAGCACTCAAATCATTATATGAGAGCAAGCTTCAAATGGCATTAAAAAAAAGAAACAACAACGATTTGGGTTTCGTGAAAGCCAACTAAAGCTTTTTATGACAGGAACAAGGATACAAAATGAGCATGTGTTTATAGCACAGACAGATATAGACATGGAGAAAAGGTTTTATTGGATGTATTATGGGTGTTATTTTCTAAAACAATGTTACTTATACCTGATGAAATCCTGCCCTCATGACCGTGGTCTGGTGGTCACTATAGTGACGGCCGTGTTTGAGGAAGCGTCACGGTCTAAATGCACTGTGCTCATTGCTTTTCCCCTTGAGAGAAATGGGCCAGAAACAGGTAATGGCAGGCTTCAGTACTTCCGAGACGGTGCCGTAACGCCACTTAACTGCTTTCCTCCACCAATGTAAAACAGCACGGTCGTCAAGGTAAAGTCATTACAGGCAGTTTTGCGAGTGAAATAATTCCTTCCGATTCGTTAAGTCACACGTTGTTTAGCTTTTGCCAAAATAAAGCATGTGTCCAGTGTGCATGTGGCAGGATCTGTGAAATCTGACAGGACTGCAAAACACTTCACACGCCGCCTCAGTATTGATTTGTGGGTTTTGCCAGAGATCTGCATTGCAAACAGGGCTTGTTTGTTTCTCGGTGACATGAACTAAAGGCCAAAACAACCACTGTGACAAGACTGATATCTCACACTGCTAATGACATCACTTGTGTCTGGCATGTGAGTAGATGCTCTGAACAAGCACTAAATCTTTCACTATTGCTTCATTTTGGTTGCAGTTAGATCGCGATGCAATACAACATTTAAAAACATATTCTAGAGACCATACCTACAGCCAACATGTAACTGATTACATGTAATCTGAATTACGTAATCAGATTCCAGAAACTCGTAACTGGATTATATTACATTTAAAATGCTCATATTACTGTTACTTTTCTATGGATTACATGACTACATATTATTCATAAAATGGCAGTAAATCATTCAAAATTCATTGATATTCCCTAATTCTTCTTTTTTTCTCTTTTGAAAATTTTCTTTACAAAAATCTTACTGTGCCATAGCATTTAGCTTGGACTATATTCAAGAATCACAACATAGAATAGCCATGCAATTGTCATGCCATGCTTCTGAATTTGCGTGACATAAAATATTAATACCCCTGAGGAAATTAAGAATTTAAGAATTTAACAAAGCATTCACATGTTCACAATTCTCTGACGCTGGTTAATGGTCACACTGACAAGCAGGTAAATACATTAAATATTTCTATAGTGTTCAAGTGTTTTATTTTGATTTTTAAGACTGAATTAATTATTAGCTTTTTATTAACTCATAAACCCAATGCAGTTCTTACACTGACCCAAGTTATAGAAACTCTGGTGTAACGTCATGTTTAATGCTCATCATGATTTTGATAACAAATGGGTGAAATATGGACAAATGTTTAACTCAACCATTGGGTAAAAAGTTGCTGGGTTGTCCATATTTCACTCAGCGCTTGGTTGTATTTAACCCAGAATTTTTAGAGTGTATTTTTCTTTCTTTTTTTTAATCTCAATACGGTATATTTAATGGTAAATTTAAAACAATTTGGGCAAAAAAGTAATCTAAAAAGTAGCCAGAATACATTACCTACAATAAGTAACCTAGATCACATTACTAAACACAAATTTTGTCATGTAATACGTAATCAGTAATGGACTACAATTTTTAAGTAATCTACCCCCTCTATCCTGCACTGCCCATAGCTATAAAAAAAGAATGTAACTGAAGTAGAAGGTCCATTTTATATATTTAATCTATCAAAAAGTTATATTAGATTAAGTTAGATTTTATTTGCATTTTGCTCTGTATACAAAACCAGACCAAGCTGCACCATTGTTTAATCGGTAATCTGTATATTTAATTAGACTAAATTTGTTTGGGAAGTAATGTAAGAAAAATAACATTTCCTTTGATCTCTGTATCTCACTAATACTTCAGTTTATTGGTAGACACTTTACTAGAAAAGATTATATTGATTGTATTGATTATATTATATTTATGAAGTTCATAAAATGTTGCAATGGGATGTGCTTACAATGTTTCTGCAACAATAAAATATTTATTATGTTAGATTACATCTATCTGTCACACCCCAGGACTGTTTTTGTTGTGTTTTCATCCCTTGTGTTCATTGACCCAATTTCTGTCTCTCTTTGATTAGTTAGTTCACCTGTGTCTTGTTAATCATCCTCACATGTCTGTCCCTCGTTAGCAACCCTACTTTAGTTCTAGCCCAGGGTTCCTCAAATCTTACCCTGGAGGTCCAATCCACTGCAGAGTTTAGCTCCAACCCTGATCAAACTCACCTGTCTGTGATTTTCTAATGATCCTGAAGACATTGATTAGCATGTTCAGGTGTGTTTGATTAGGGTTACAGCTAAACTCTGCAGGAAAGTGGATCTCGAGGTCCAGATTTGAAGAATCCTGTTCTAGCCTGTTCTGTACTACGGTCCGTTATTGTGAATGTTGACCCTACGTGTGTCTCCTGCCTGCCTTCTGTGAATTACCCTTCTGTGAATTTATTAAAGACTATTTGACTTGATCTTCATCTTCGTGCGTGTTTTATAGACCATGTTACGTGACAGAACACCAGACCAAGCTTCAGTCTGTTGTGCTGCTGTGAGGTTTGTGTTTGTAGCTCCGTGTACCTTCGCTTTTATTGAATCTCTACCTTACTTTCAATCCCTTTTGTCTAAAGTGATAAAATATAACTTAATTCTCACCATATTTCTGGTGTTATCTTTCAAACTAATCTAACTAATTTGATCGTTCGCCTTTAAAAACCGCGAGTGCAGCTTGTTAGCCCGTTAGCTTGTCACTTGCGGTTCCATTTGCATTTCTATTCGCGCCTATTATTATTTTATTTTTTCCTCGCTCCGTTTTTCACGAGCTCATCAAACAACAGTGGTAAGTGGTAAGTTAAGTTGGTATCATTCATCAATCAAGGTGAGTAATGGCTTCTTCTCCTGCTATTGTTGTTTGCACTGTCTGCCACATGTATAGTTTATCTGTCTCTGTCAGCAGCGAGGGATTCACATGTGATAAATGCAGGGAAATAGTTAGGCTGACAGAGAAGGTTTTAGAACTAGAGACACGCATCCAAACTTTAGTTGAGGACAGTAAGAATGTGAGGGCTGTAGATACTGCTTTGGATGCGACTAGCTCAGGAGTCCTGTACATTGTTCGGTTTCGGTTGAGCCCGTGCAGCAGGGCAACTGGGTGACAGTGAGGCGGCATAGTCGCGGTCAAAACACCACTCTTCCGTTCCGATCAGAACATCAAACAGGTTCTCCCCACTCAGTGAAGCACCCACTGAGAAACCTGATGAAAGTGCTCTAGTTATTGGCGATTCTATTGTACGGAACGTGAAAATAGAGACACCAGCCACCATAGTCCATTGTTTACCAGGAGCCAGAGCGCCTGACATCTTGGCAAATTTAAAAGTGCTGACTAATGCTAAACGTAAATTCAGTAAGATTGTTATCCACGTCGGCGCTAATGATGTTCGACTTCGCCAGTCGGAGATCACCAAAAATAATGTTAAAGAGGTGTGTGAACTTGCAAGTACGATGTCAGACACTGTAATATGCTCTGGTCCGCTCCCTGCTTACCGTGGTGATGAGATTCATAGCAGACTGTCGTCACTTAATGGCTGGATGTCTAAGTGGTGCCCGCAAAATAACATAGGCTTTATAGACAATTGGAAGAATTTTTGGGGCAGACCTGACCTGTTGAAAAGAGATGGTGTTCATCCCTCCTGGGGTGGTGCCGCTCTTCTCTCTAGAAATATGGCACATAGTCTTAGAGTTTGTACTTGACTAACTGGAGCCCAGGTCAGGAAGCAGACAGACTGGCTAAACCGATCGCCTGCTAGCCGCCTCATGTCACCAAAGGCAGTTAACTCTCAGCACATAGAATCTTTTTCATCTAGATATCACGCTATAGAGACTGTGTCTGTTCCCCGAACTAGAAAATACAGAAAACATCCAAACCAAAGTAATAGTAACAATTTAATTGATGTTCAACAAATAAAAAAACGATATAATACAGATAAACACATGATAAAGCTTGGCTTATTGAATATTAGATCCCTTTCTTCAAAAGCACTTTTTGTAAATGATATGTTCACTGACCATAAACTAGATGTGCTTTGTCTGACAGAAACCTGGCTAAAACAAGATGATTACATTACTTTAAACGAGTCTACACCCCAAGATTACTGTTACAAACATGAACCGCGTCCAAAAGGTAAAGGGGGAGGTGTTGCTACAATTTATAGAAATATTTTCAGTATCTCTCAGAGGTCAGGTTTCAAGTATAATTCGTTCGAAGTAATGGTGCTTCATATAACGTTATCCAAAGAAACAAGTGTTAATGATAAATCCCCTGTGATGTTTGTACTGGCTACTGTATACAGGCCACCAGGGCACCATACAGACTTTATTAAAGAATTTTCTGATCTTCTATCGGAGTTAGTGCTGACTGCAGATAAAGTCCTAATCGTTGGTGATTTTAATATCCATGTTGATAATGAAAGAGATTTGTTGGGATCAGCATTTATAGACATTCTAAACTCAATTGGTGTTAAACAACACGTGTCAGGACCTACTCATTGTCGAAATCATACTCTAGATTTAATACTGTCACATGGAATTGATGTCAGTGGCGTTGAAATTTTACAGCAGAGCGATGATATCTCAGATCATTATCTAGTCTCCTGTATATTCCATATAGCTAAAGCTGTAAAGCCAACTTCTTGTTACAAATATGGTAGAACCATCACTTCTACCACAAAAGACTGCTTTATAAATAATCTTCCTGACTTATCTCAGTTCCTCAGCATATCCAATAGCTCAGAACAACTTGATGATGTAACAGGAACTATGGACTCTCTTTTCTAGCACTTTAGATGCGGTTGCTCCTTTACGCTTAAGGAAGATTAAGGATAAGAGTCCAACACCGTGGTATAATGAGCACACTCGCGCCCTAAAGAGAGCAGCCCGGAAAATGGAGCGCAGCTGGAGGAAAACTAAATTAGAGGTATTTCGTTTAGCTTGGCGGAAAGTACCCTATCCTACAGAAAAGCATTAAAACTGCTAGATCTGATTACTTTTCGTCTCTTCTAGAAGAAAACAAACATAACCTCGGTATTTATTCAATACAGTAACTAAATTAACGAAAAATCAAGCATCAACAGGTGTTGGCATTTCCCAAGAGCATAGCAGTAATGACTTTATGAACTACTTCACTTCCAAGATCGATACTATCAGAGATAAAATTGTATCCTTGCAGCCGTCAGCTACAGTATCGCATCAGATAGCGCACTATAGATCCCCTGAGGAACAATTCATTCATTCTCTACTGTGGGAGAGGAAGAATTGTATAAACTTGTTAAATCATCTAAACCAACAACATGTATGTTAGACCCGATTCCATCTAAACTACTAAAAGAGCTGCTTCCAGAAGTCATAGATCCTCTTTTGGCTATTATTAATTCATCATTGTCATTAGGATATGTCCCCAAAACCTTCAAATTGGCTGTTATTAAGCCTCTCATTAAAAACCACAACTTGACCCCAAAGATCTAGTTAATTACAGACCGATCTCAAATCTCCCTTTTCTGTCAAAGATACTAGAAAAGGTAGTATCCTCACAATTATATTCCTTCCTAGAGAAAAATGATATCTGTGAGGAATTCCAGTCAGGATTTAGATCGTATCATAGTACTGAGACTGCTCTCATTAGAGTTACAAATGACCTGCTTCTATCATCTGATCGTGGTTGTATCTCTTTATTAGTTCTACTGGATCTTAGCGCTGCGTTCGACACTATCGACCACAACATTCTTTTGAATAGACTAGAAAACTTTGTTGGCATTAGTGGAAGTGCCTTAGCATGGTTCAAATCGTACTTATCTGACCGCCATCAGTTCGTAGCAGTGAATGAAGAGGTATCATATCGATCACAAGTGCAGTATGGAGTACCTCAAGGCTCAGTACTAGGGCCGTTACTTTTCACGCTTTATATGTTACCCTTGGGAGATATTATCAGGAGACATGGTGTTAGCTTTCACTGTTATGCTGATGATACTCAGCTCTATATTTCTTCGCGGCCCGGTGAAACACACCAAATTGAGAAACTAACGGAATGCATAGTCGATATAAAAAACTGGATGACAAATAATTTTTTACTGCTAAATTCTGAAAAACAGAGGTGTTAATTATCGGACCTAAAACCCCACATGTAATAACCTAGAACATTATCTAACACTTGACGGCTGCTCTGTCAATTCTTCTTCATCAGTCAGGAACCTAGGTGTGCTGTTCGATAGCAATCTGTCATTTGAAAGCCATGTTTCTAGCATCTGTAAAACTGCATTTTTCATCTCAAAAGCATATCTAAATTGCGACCAATGCTCTCAACGTCAAATGCAGAAATGTTAATTCATGCGTTTATGACCTCAAGGCTAGACTATTGTAATGCTTTATTAGGTGGTTGTTCTGCACGCTTGATCAACAAACTACAGTTAGTCCAAAATGCAGCAGCTAGAGTCCTTACTAGAACCAGGAAATATGACCATATTAGCCGGTTCTGTCAACACTGCACTGGCTCCCTATCAAGCATCGGATAGATTTTAAAATCTTGTTAATTACTTATAAAGCCCTGAATGGTTTAGCTCCTCAGTACTTGAGCGAGCTCTTATCACATTATAGTCCTCCACGTCCGCTGCGTTCTCAAAACTCTGGCCGTTTGATAATACCTAGAATATCAAAATCGACTGCGGGCGGCAGATCCTATTCTATTTAGCACCCAAACTCTGGAACAGTCTACCTAACACTGTTCGGGAGGCAGACACACTCTGTCAGTTTAAATCTAGATTAAAGACCCATCTTTTTAGCCTGGCTTACACATAACACATTAATACGCTTCTATTATTCAAATCCGTTAAAGTTGTTAGGCTGCATTAATTAGATCAACCAGAACCGGGAACACTCCCCATAACACACGATGTACTCGTTACATCGTCAGTTGAATAACATCTACGCTAATATTTGTTTGTTTCTTTCCTAGTCTGTTTCTCAGTCCGTATCCGATCAGATGGTGGATCAGCACCAAGAGATGATGTCTACAGCCCTGATCGTCAGCGGAGACCAGGACACCCAGATGACCCCCAGAGATATATCCCTAGATATATCAACCAAAAATAACAAAATAACTAAAATATAATAAAATACCTAACTACATAATACTACTATTGTTAGAAATTGCAACAAAATTAAAATAGAAATATAAACTTTTGAACTGCGGGTTTCGTCTGGTCAGAGGAGAACTGGCCCCGACTGAGCCTGGTTTCTCCCAAGGTTTTTCTCCATTCTGTCACAGAGGAGTTTTGGTTCCTTGCCGCTGTCGCCTCTGGCTTGCTCAGTTGGGGACACTTAATTTCTAGCGATTATCGCCGATTTGATTGCACAGCTACTATTTAAACTAAACTGAGCTAGACAATGACATCTCTGAATTCAATAATGAAATGCCTTTAACTGAAAATTGAGTGTTTAATCTTATCATTATACATTACTGACACTCTATCCTCCAATTTGATACTGTTAAGTGCTTTGACACAATCTGCATTGTAAAAGCGCTATATAAATAAAGGTGACTTGACTTGACTTGACCAAGAAGAGAAAATGTGCAGCTTTTTTCCCTCCTTTCTTTTTCCCCCACCTTTCTTTTTTGTTTAAAAAGTTTTTCTTTTGGATTTTTTTTGTATGGAGCTCGCTGCGAGATTCACCGCTCTGGCTCAGAGGAGCCAGGATATTGAGGATTTCGTGAGGGACTTCAGCCGTTTCGCTATCACTACCGTTGACGATGAGACGCAGAAGTCCCTGTTCAAGATCGGGACAAACTGCCACCGCCCCGTTGACCTCCCAGACACCGTGGGACTGAACTGGAGTGAGGCGATCAAAGAGCAGAGAGCGTCTGGCCTCGATTAAGAATGCTGCTCGACCCAGAGCCCAGCCCACCATCACCCCGCTGCATGGAGCAGGAGCAAGAGCCTGAGCCCACCGCTGACAGAGAGCCAGAACCCACCGCGACCGACGAGCCATCGCCTAATGGAGCAACAGAGCTGAGGATCGCCCCGGAGCCATAACCCGTGACGTCAGACCAGGTGTGAGAGCTGGCTACAGTGCTTGCCACAGGGGGAGAGTGCTATGGACAGCAAAAGCGTGGAGGGACGCTCCGCCCACTGCACCATGGCTGAGGGTGAGCTAAGCTCAGTGGACTGTATATTACCTGCCCTTTCTTCGTCATCATCTGCCTGTCCTGAACTATCTGTCTGCCCTGAACTCTCTGTTAGTCCTGAAATGACCACGGAGGTCATTCCCCTATCGTGGCGCTCCCGGTGCAGAAAGTGGCCTTGTGGTGTGTGTGTGTGGGCTGCGCACACACCGTTCCTAAGCCCCCTGATCATCCTGAACCCCGACCAGCCTCCCTCTCCCACCACCTCTGCACCAGTCCTCACCATCGCCACTGCTGTCCCCTGTCAGCCCCTCTGCTCACCCTCAGCCCACCATCTGTGTGGTGGGATCGCCGCAGGTCTGCCAGTCTCCATCGGCGTCATGACTGGAGCATCCCTTGTCTCTGCTTCCAGCCTCTGAGTCCTGGACTCCGCCTCGGCCCGTTGACCTAGCGGCTCCACCATGGCTCCTAACTCCCTCCTCTCCACCGTGGCCCGTCAGTCCACCAGCTCCCCTGGGCTCCCTCGTCCCTCCAGCTCAGCTTTGGTCAATCGTCGACCATCCGCCGCCTCGGTACTCCACTCCTCCGGCTAAACCTCGCCCCTCTGGCTCTGTCAGGCTCCTCCTTCCCTCCGGCTCCACCTTGGTCCTTAGTCGTTCCGGCTACGCCACGGCCTTCCAGGTCCCTGCCTTCGCCTCGGTCGCTGGAGTCATCTGGTCTGCCTTGGCCCTCCGGATCCTTGGCGTCACCCTGGCTCATCGGCTCTCCGTCTCCACCTCGGGCTCCACCACCACCTGCTCCGCCGCCGTCGGTCAGCCCCCTGGAGTCGTCAGCTCTTCCTCCACCATGGCTCCTCCCTCCGTCGGCTCCAACGTGGGTCGCCATCATTGCTGGGATCTGGATCCCACCTGGCTCCTCCTGCTCCAAGTCCCTCCTGTCTTCTCCCTGGCTCCTCCCTCCATCTGATCTGCCTTGGCTCCTCCTGTCTCCATCTTGGGCTCTGGTCGTCGTCCATCTCCCGGGTGTCCGTCCTCCACCCGAACCTCCACCAGTATTATCTGCCTACCTTTCTGCCAGCCCTTTGCCATCCCCTGTCACCATCCCATATCCACTCCTTTGTCCTCCTCCTAAGTCCCCCTCCACATCCCTCCCTTTGTGTCTGCAGCGCGAGGTCGCACCTTCCAGGAGGGGGGTGAACTGTCACACCCCAGAACTGTTTTTGTTGTGTTTTCATTCATAATGTGTTCATTCATTGACCCAGTTTCTGTCTCTCTTTGATCAATTAGTTGTCATGTTAATCATCCTCACCTGTCAGTCCCTTGTTAGCAACCCTACTTTAATTCCAGCCTCTTCAGTTCTCCTTTGTCTGGAATTGTTGATGTTTCCTACGTGTGTCACCTGCCTGCCTGCCTTGTATTACCCTCTGTGTGGATTCATTAAAGACTGTTTAACTATCTTCTTCGTTGTGTGTGTTGATAGACCACGTTTTGTGACAATATCATTTTAGGTACTGTTTAAAAAAAACTAATCACAACTGACAGACAAATATTACAGATAATTCATATTTTTATTCACAGGGATTCATGAACTAATGATTAAGTTAACTAAGAATTAACTAAATTAATAATTACATTAACACATGCTCATAAATCTACATAAAAGCATATAGATTTAAAGGATATTTTTTTTGAAGGGTCAAGTGAATGAAGAGAATTTCTTGCCCGACCAGACAACTAATCTGATTAAGACATCTAATTGCACCGAAATTTCGGTGAGAACGGTTCTGATTTTATTACATTCTGTGTAAACGGCGATTGATAATGGATAATCAGTAACAACAAGGTCGCGCCAGTTGACGCTCATGCAGCTTGTCTATGTGAGAGAATCTCGTGGAGAAATCAAAACAAATAAACGCAACTGCACACCGAAGAAACATAAAAACGTATGTTTAAAAACTTAGTTTTTATATTTATAACAGACAGCCTAGTTAAGCAACATGACACGACCAAGGGAGGGAAGTTCCCAGAAAACCACGATTGCAAATTTGAATTATACAAGAATTAAAACGAGTAGTTAATAATATACATTTTAGTTCAATATTTGAATTGGAATTTATTGAAGGGATATATTGTCAATGTTGACTGTTTTTGCTCCATTTGCCCTGCAGAAAAAAACAATAGAACCCTGCCCAAAACACAATAGAAAATTTTATGTTTTAATAGTTATAATGGGAATTGAATTGTATATTTTTGGGTGAACTATCCCTTTAAGTGAACATCAGAAGTCTGTCTGACATCTTTAAGACACACGGAGGCCTTCAGAAATGACAAGTAGCTACAAAATTAATAAAAGCTAATTAACATTTAGGATAAGCTGTTCAGTTGTCACACTGTATACTCATTTTATTGATAGCTAAGCGTTAATTAAACTAAGCTGTTGCTTTTGTGTCCTCAACATACTTTCTCATATAGTTTCTTTCTACTTTCCATTCTGTCCTTTCACATTTCTCTCTCTTATTCTTTACTCCATGTATAAATGAATCCTGACTGGAGGGTTTGCATTAGCAGCACATGAATCTAAAGTATTGACATCCCATAATGTACCGAAGAGAAAAGAACAAGGATGAGTCATTCATTCGAAGGGTATTTCATGTGTGTCTCTGCTGCTCTGCTGGAATAATTACATCACATTCATCTGTCTTTATTCAAAGTGCTTATGGAGACCCTGAATCTCACACAGATTCACAGTATGAGGATTTCTCTCTTCATAAAACAAGTTCATTCGAACTCCCAAAAGCATTCTGTGTTCGCTGGATATGAAAACCTCAGGATGAATCAAATCAAAATCTCTTATAAAACACATTACAGCAACCAACAGAAGTCATTTTCATTGCGTATAGGCAGAGCTGGGTAGTAACTGATTACATGTAATCTAGATTACGTAATCAGATTCCAAAAATTAAGTACTTGTAATTAGAGTGAATTATATTTTAAAATACTCGTAATCAGACTGCAGTTACTTTTTATAGATTACATAATTACATATTATTCACACAATAGCAATAAATTATTCATCATTTATTGATTCTCTCTAATTTTTCTTTTTCATCTTTGACATTTTCCTTTCTAAAATAGCCTGCCGCTTATATACACTCAGAAAGTCTTCAGTTTTGTGGACATTCACACAGAGATCAGTCATTAGTCAGATGACTACACAGCATCTGACCATTGAATTTACAAAAATCATTTCAGGTTTAAGAAGTGTTTCAACATTGCATCAACTACTGATGAACACATTAATTTTTATTTAAATGATCAGTCAGTAGCTTATTTAACCATGTATTATTATGTATTATTGAAAGGCTTTTGTCTTTCAAACTCATTATTTACATGTAATGCAGCCATTCCCAAACTTTTTGTCATCTGAACATCTTTCTCCTAATGTATTTGCTTTAAAGAAGTGGTCAACCAGCTATTTTCAAAGGCTTGATTGTGTTTATGGGGGGCACTGTAACCTCATCATGCTTCATTTTTAAATAAACTTCCTGGTTCTATAAAGCCCCTTCCTCAGAAATACGCAATGGGCTCAGATTGGCTATCTGGCCCAGTAGTGTGTTGTGATTATGTGCTCCCGGGGATGGGGTTTATGCAAATGTTAGGGTTTGTGATGTCACAAACCAAGGAAGAAGCTCGTTGTAGTCCCTACCACACTCTCAGAAATAAAGGTACAAAAGCTGTCACTGGGGTGGTACCTTTTCAAAAGGTACAATTTTGTACCTATAAGGTTCAAATATGTACACTTTAAGTACTAATATGTACCTTTAAGGTTCCAAAATGGACCCTTTTAGGTACAAACATGTACCTTTTGAAAAGGTACCGCCGCAGTGACAGCTTTTGTACCTTTATTTCTGAGAGTGCAGCCGTTTGTTGTTGCCTTAAAAAGCAAATTCTGTAAAAAAAAAAAATCTCCCTTTGCATTGAACTTTGCAGATGTTGTTTATGCTCAAACATTACACATTAACTAAAGTTAAAAAAGTGAAATCATAATCAAGGACCCCTTTAAGTACCCATGAGATTTTAAAATAAATATTTTAATAATTAAGTATTTCAATTGTGTGTTCACAGTTCTCTGACATTGGTTGTATTTTTACATCATTATGGTACAAGATTACCTATTTAAATGAATTTGATAAATGAGTTAGGACAAAATGTTTAATGTAATGGATTACGTTACTGACTATCTCTTGCAATTTGTAATGCAGCTGTGCATAGGAAATGATATATATATATATATATATATATATATTTATATATATTTATATATGTTTAAAAACAATTTAAAATGCTGCTGAAGAATGACCTGTAACCTCTTACGAAGATCAGGTCTGTGAGAGTGATTCAGTCTGACGTGGATATAACGCTGCCTGCTTCCTGAATGAGCTGTTTTTAGCTGTTTTGATTTCACCACAGTAACAATAATGGACAAACTGTCCAAGGCCATACAGCAGTTTTCCTTTCGGTTTGTTTGGGTTGATGTAGGTGGTTGACAAAATCAATAACCTGTACTAATCCATACTATATTTTCTTACTAAACTGAGTATGCGTCATTTAAAAAAATAAACACTCATACACTCACTGACTCTCTGTCTCTCTCACACATAAACACACATACTAATAGCAGGCCCAGAAACACAAATTGTTGTGCCGTGCTGCTTGCATTTGATGCAGACACGGTATGAGACTGTTCACTTTAGTTGCACTGGTTGCAGAACTTGCTAACTAGCACATTATTAGAAAAGGTGATTTGCAAAGATTCATTAAAAAAAATAACTTACACTCACTTACTTCTGGAGGTGAAGCTGGATCACGAACAGTTGGTACCGATCCATCCTAATCTGCTTCGTACTGACCCTTGTTTTCAAAGCAGCCTGATGTAAAATGAATTGCACACACATAAAATAAACTACAGCCTATCAGCTGCCTAATGAAAATGGAAGTGACTAATTTGGAAAGCTCTGCATAAACAGCAACTCATAATTCTAAACATAATCATAGTTAAATAAAGTATGATTTGCTGCTTAGTGCCAGTACTTCATTACTATGTTGATACAAAAATGTTAAAAAAAATGTAATGATACATTTTGTATCAAACCTGCTCGATTTGCTTTTCAAATGCAGTCAGACTGACAGTCGTCTGCATGTGGATGTGTGCATCATAAATGTTCAAACGCACTTCTTGGTCATGGTAGCAGTGTCTTAGCAAATAAACACAATCAGATATGTTTTTAGTTACTGTAAATCTGATTTGTGTCAAAATATTAAATCTGTGCATCAGTGCAAATGCAGCCTAATAGATATTTCTGCCTCTGTCTGTTATGGTGCATGAAGAAACAAAACCACTGTACTATTTACAAATTGATAAAAGATGCTTTGATAAAATTGATAAAAGTTTTATATTCATATATATATATATATATATATATATACACAGGTGCATCTCAAAAAAATTTAATATAATGAAAACGTTTTTCTTGTAACTTATTTCAAAAAGTGAAACTTTCATATATTTTAGATTCATTACATTTAAAGTAAAACATTTCAAAAGTTTTTTGTTTTAATTTTTAAGATTAGAGCTTACAGCTCATGAAAGTCAAAGATCCAATATCTCAAAATATTAGAATATTTCCTAAGATCAATGAAAAAAAGGATTTGCAAAACAGAAAAGTTCAAGTTCTTTACAGTATGTTGATTTATGCACTCAATACTTGGTCGGGGGTCCTTTAGCACAAACTCCAGCATCAGTGAGGTGTGGCATGGAAGCGATCAGTCTGTGGCACTGCTGAGGCACTATTGAGCTTCAGCTCGTCTGGATTGTTGCATCGACTGTTTCTCATCTTTCTCTTGAAAATATCCCATAGATTCCATATGGGGTTCAGGTCAGGCATTTTCTCCTTAGGCCAGGTAAGATGCCTCTGACGTTGTTTCTGTTTCAGAAGTGGCTTGGTAGCCCTTGGTAGACGTCTGAGCATGGTGACTCTTGATGCACTGACTCCATCTTCAGTCCACTCCTTGTGAAGCTCTTCCAAGTGTTTGAATCGGCTTTGCTTGACTGTATTCTCAAGCTTGCGGTCATCGCTGTTGCTTGTGCACCTTTTCCTACCAAAATTTCTTCCTTCCAGTCAACTTTGCATTTAATATGCTTTGATACAGCACTCTGTGAACAGCCACACCTTTCAGTAATGACCTTCTGTGACTTACCCTCTTTGTGGAGGCTGTCGATGATTCGATGATTCTGGATCATTGCCAAGTCAGCAGTCTTCCCCGTTATTGTGGTTTCAAAGAACAAGAGATACCCGGAATTTATATTGTAGGGATGGTCATTTATTGAAACTCAAATGTAAATATTCTAATATTTTGAGATTCTGGATTTTTGACTTTAATGAGCTGTAAGCTCTAATCATCCAAATTAAAAGAAATAAACATTTGAAATATATCAGTCTGTGTGTAATGAATGAATATAATATACAAGTTTCACTTTTTGAATGGAATTAGTGAAATAAATCAACTTTTTGATGATATTCTAATTATATGACCAGCACCTGTATATATACATACAGTGGGTATGGAAAGTATTCAATTTTTCACTCTTTGTTATATTGCAGCCATTTGCTAAAATCATTTAAGTTCATTTTTTTTCCTCATTAATGTACACACAGCACCCCATATTGTCAGAAAAACACAGAATTGTTGACATTTTTGCAGATTTATTAAAAAAGAAAAACTGAAATATCACATGGTCCTAAGTATTCAGACCCTTTGCTCAGTATTTAGTAGAAGCACCCTTTTGATCTAATACAGCCATGAGTCTTTTTGGGAAAGATGCAACAAGTTTTTCACACCTGGATTTGGGGATCCTCTGCCATTCCTCCTTGCAGATCCTCTCCAGTTCTGTCAGGTTGATGGTAAACGTTGGTGGACAGCCATTTTAGGTCTCTCCAGAGATGCTCAATTGGGTTTAAGTCAGGGCTCTGGCTGGGCCATTCAAGAACAGTCACGGAGTTGTTGTGAAGCCACTCCTTCGTTATTTTAGCTGTGTGCTTAGGGTCATTGTCTTGTTGGAAGGTAAACCTTCGGCCCAGTCTGAGGTCCTGAGCACTCTGGAGAAAGTTTTCGTCCAGGATATCCCTGTACTTGGCCGCATTCATCTTTCCCTCGATTGCAACCAGTCGTCCTGTCCCTGCAGCTGAAAAACACCCCACAGCATGATGCTGCCACCACCATGCTTCACTGTTGGGACTGTATTGGACAGGAGATGAGCAGTGCCTGGTTTTCTCCACACATACCGCTTAGAATTAAGGCCAAAAAGTTCTATCTTGGTCTCATCAGACCAGAGAATCTTATTTCTCACCATCTTGGAGTCCTTCAGGTGTTTTTTAGCAAACTCCATGCGGGCTTTCATGTGTCTTGCACTGAGGAGAGGCTTCCGTCGGGCCACTCTGCCATAAAGCCCCGACTGGTGGAGGGCTGCAGTGATGGTTGACTTTCTACAACTTTCTCCCATCTCCGACTGCATCTCTGGAGCTCAGCCACAGTGATCTTTGGGTTCTTCTTTACCTCTCTCACCAAGGCTCTTCTCCCCGATAGCTCAGTTTGGCGGACGGCCAGCTCTAGGAAGGGTTCTGGTCGTCCCAAACGTCTTCCATTTAAGGATTATGGAGGCCACTGTGCTCTTAGGAACCTTAAGTGCAGCAGAAATTTTTTTGTAACCTTGGCCAGATCTGTGCCTTGCCACAATTCGGTCTCTGAGCTCTTCAGGCAGTTCCTTTGACCTCATGATTCTCATTTGCTCTGACATGCACTGTGAGCTGTAAGGTCTTATATAGACAGGTGTGTGGCTTTCCTAATCAAGTCCAATCAGTATAATCAAACACAGCTGGACTCAAATGAAGGTGTAGAACCATCTCAAGGATGATCAGAAGAAATGGACAGCACCTGAGTTAAATATATGAGTGTCACAGCAAAGGGTCTGAATACTTAGGACTATGTGATATTTCAGTTTTTCTTTTTTAATAAATCTGCAAAAATGAGAACAATTCTGTTTTTCTGTCAATATGGGGTGCTGTGTGTACATTAATGAGGAAAAAAAAAAGAACTTAAATGATTTTAGCAAATGGCTGCAATATAACAAAGATCTGAATACTTTCCGTACCCACTGTATATACATATATACACATATATATTTTATTTAATTTTTCTTTCTATTTTAATGTTATTTAAGGCTATCTATATTTGGTATTTGAAGTTTACTGAAATGCTTGTTTTTGACCCTATACTGTTCACACCCTGCAGAAACATCAGGTGGAATCTGTCAGAAGAAATCACACGTGTCGCAAGTCACAATGAGAGCCACTCTTCACCGTTGACAAATGTCCGAACATCCACAAGCCCAGCTGCCTTCTCCTTGAATTTAGCAGGACCAAAACACACAATCCTGTCTTCTCCAGCAGCGGTTGGCTGACGTGGCACGTCTCGATGAGGAAGAGTCGGTTCTCTTGGTTGTTCTAATCTTCTTTTGTCATGGTGGCTTTTGCGATTTCCCTCCCTCGCTGCTGCATGTGAAGTTCGTCATGACAACCAATTAAACATAGCAAGGAGAACAAGCCTAAGTAAAGCAATTAAGAGCTGATGCCGAATTGTGTGCTCACGGCTGTGACTGATATTTAATTTTTGTGCTTACTTGAAGAGGAGTAATTAAGGGAAAAGAATCCAGTGGAAAGATTGAGAGTGTTGAGTCAGACTCGGGTTAATATAACTCACACAAGTGCTCTTTATATGGATGCACGGCAAAAGCAATGCAGTAAAACTTTTCCAAATAAGACTGTGATGTGGACAAATGCGTGAGACGGCGGTTCTCACTCATGTCCAGTAGCACGTTTAGGCAGCGCACAAACCGCGCAATTGCATGGGGCCCCGCAGAACGTTATTTGTAGTGAAATTTTATCACACAAATAGAGAATTTGGATATGTATGGCTTCAGAAGACTGGGCATGCACTGTAAAAAAAAAGAAAAAAAAAGTAGTTGAGAATTCAGATTTTCAAGTTCTCTCGACTATTGTTTTAATAACTGTAATTTAATAACTGTATAATATGACTTTGTTTTGTCAGTGAATTTTTTCATTCACTAAATGCAATGCCTCATTTAGCCAAAAAAAATCATCGTTCTGAACAGATTCAGAACGATAATCAAAACATATAGATGGAGTTGATCACTCCCATCAACACATCCATCTTGCTCTTCTTGCACAGTTCCATACCACTTCCTGGGTCACCATTTTAATCGGTAACATTGAGCACTTTTGATTTATATAATGATTAATGTTTGATGATTGCATTATTTTACATATGCATCTGCTTACATACGCAATCGCTTGTTTCTGCTACTTCTTCACCATGTTATGATCCAGTAGTTCAATACTCTTTCAGGAGATGCATAACAGTGCCTCCTACTATACACCAGTGAAAACACAGAAAGCTGGAAAATTCTGTCAATGGCACGGAAAGAGTTAAGGGCACTTAATATGCTAAGTGAACTCCACTATCTTTGATCTACAATCATCTTACAACACAAAGACATTTATGATATTGTTTTAAATGGCTGAACATACTGTAGGCCTCAACACTCAACAAATAAACCTTAAGAACGATGACAATCAACACATGTAGAAAGAGGAGCTCTTCACATCATGCATAATAAAACAACTTGCTATAGAACGTCGTTTCCGCCCCTGAAAAAATAAATCTCACAATTCTGACTTTTTTTCTCACAATTCTGACTTTTTTCTTAGAATTCTGAGATGTAAACTCGCAATTGCGAGAAAAAAAGTCAGAATTGTGAGATAAAAAGTTGCAATTATCTTTTTTTTTTTTTTTTAATTCAGTGGCACAAAACAGCTTAACTAAGTAACAAAAAAGAAAAAAAGTTTATTTAAATGAAGAATGAATGGTCAGCAAGAATGGAAAACAATAAACAATAAAACAACAGTATTGCATAATTCCTTCATGCTTGCAGTGCTTGCTGGGACAACATTTGGGGAAATTCTGTTGGTCTGACATTGTTACACAGTAAAAATTTTTTTTTTTTACTGTAGTTGTACAAAGTATTTAAATATTTTTGTCCTCCTGGAGGTTGGCGGCCCCTGGTCACTATGAACTGTGGTTGTATGGCAAAAAAGCTGTGTCTTTATTTTATGCACCACTGAAAAAGTAACATATTACTGCTATTCAGCTGCATTTCTGGAGGTCCACATCCTGGAGACTCCAGCATCAACACTAATGAAACTCATGTGAATCTGCTCATCAAGGGCTTCGGGATGACTTGATTATTACAGCAGGAGTATTTGATTAGACTTTAAACTAAACACGATTGTATATTGTGTATAATATCACAGGTGGTTTTTGAACTATTGCATCTTGGGTTGACAAGCTCCAGGGTTATTTTTAGTGCTTCAAACTGCCACACATATATGCACGAGTAAATGTTTCCTAGCCATTATTCCTGTTGTGCTTTTATTTATTTTTAAGAGTCAATAGAGAGTTTATAGATCCTGCAGGTTTGTTAAGCTTAATGGCCTTTTCATTGATTGAGTTGTGTGCACAGCTACTTGGTGGACGAGAGCCAGCAATATTCTTTTAAATAAGGATTTCTAGGCACCTTTTGCTCTCTAGTTTTATAGCTCAGGTTGTGCTTAATGCACGGTTTGTTTTGAGTGCTGCAAAATAGCGTTTATGAGAGCTTTATTTATTCGGCAGATGTCTGATTAAGCCTGCTTTCTGAAGAGGGTATTGAACCAGCGTGCCTTTCATTGCCATCGCTGAGCCTGCCAACAGGATTCAACTCAATAATGAAATTGTCTTTCCTTGCGCTGCAGCTGATCTGTGTGTTGTATTAGTTTTGGTAACATCCAAGACCATTTTATTGAACACACAAATGAGGATCTGCTGGCCTGAACGAGAGGGGGGCATGCTGTTCATTCAGTTTGACATATGAGTCGATCTTGTTACAAAAGGAGAGCAAGATGACCACAGATTGTTAAAAAGATGGCTGCTGTTATTGTTTTCCCTCTAGGTTAATAAAAGTCAACCTTAGCCATTGATTGTTCTGCTCGTGTTTCATGAATAACTGTGTATGACAGTGTTTAAGATGGAATATCAATATACTGCACTGTATGTTGTCTACGATTGTCCCAGTATGTTTGTGTTTGAGGACGTTTAAGTTGATATGCATTTTCTGATTCCTTTGGTTCTTGTGCTTAATTCCTGTTTGTTGTTTTCCTTGTTTTCTGATTATGTTTTTTTGGTACTGGTTATGGATTATGTTCACCTGTGTCTTGTTAATTCACTCGTTTAGTAGGGGCTTTCGCACCGGAGGAACATTTTCATAGTTCCTACAACTAATGTTCTTGAGAGTAGGGTCTAACCCAGCACAATAGGAACTACCACGTAAGATCTCTGTTCGTTGATTTAGGGCTGCACGATAGAAATTAAACCAAAATCGTGATTTTTAATGAAATAAATCAACAAAAAGCACTGTGAGTAAGAGTCGCTTATATAACGTGCACTTGAAAAAGCAACTTGAGAAGCATTTATAAATGAGAAGACAACAAGAGAACATAACTCACTTTATAACATCAGTCAAAACTGTAATAAATGCTATATCGATTAGCACTGCATTAGAAATATACTTTATTTTATACATACATTATACATGCATTACTGCTCATGCCACTCGATTATGAGTGAAAAGAGATAAAGTGTATTTCTCTCTAAAGACATTTAAAGTAAACATATGATAATCCACATGCTGTTCTGCAGTGTACAGGAGTCTTTTTTCTGACTTACATCACTTCAGGGTTCCTACTGGCAGTGCTAATGCAACCAGGAAAATGTCCTTAGGGAACATTTAGTTTTCAGGGAACTGCCCTGGTGCCTAGTTCCTAGAAATACCCTGTGTGAAATCTGTGTATTAATACCCCTGGGATACCCGTTCTGTTCATTGTCCGTTTTAACGTCATGTGTATAGGATGGTTTGTAATTACGAGTTTTCTACAAAGTGTTTTTGTTTCATTAAAGACTGTTGCATTTAGATTCCCGCCTCTCCTCCCCTTCTTGTGAGCAACCCTGACAGAAGTCTAACAACAGCAGAGAACCGGCTGCTTTCCATCCAGCAAGACATCCGTCTCCTACTACCTCGCTCTAGCATGATCTGTGAACCTCAGGCCACTCCGGCTCACCTATACTGCATTCACTAGAAAAGTAAATTTGGTAATTTTATGGTAATTTTCCAGGTTTAATGTGTGAAAGGGGCTAATGAGTCAGGAAAGACTCATCAAGATTGCCAATTACTTGCTGTTCATTCATCACACTGGAAATCCTCCTGCAATGTTTTGAAGCAGCACTTTACTAAAGGGGTCCTATCATGCCCTTTTACAAAGTCCTGATTTGGTTGTGGGGTGTAGCCTACTAGAATGGGGTTTACTTTTTGCATATTTTACATCATTGCAGCACCTCTCTTTCCAGTCTGTCTCAAATGTCCCTATTTAGTTCCTATTTCGATGAAGCCCCTCCTTCCAAAATACGAAATATGCTCTGATTGGTTAGCTGGCGCAATGCATTGTGATATGCCAACCGCTTAGAGCTTGTTCCGGAAATGTCACAACCCTTACAATAACCACCAGTTTCATCTGCTTAGCTGTAAATATTAATGATGGTGTCAGTTTAACCATACACTGGGAAAAAAAAAAGTTGAGCCAACTTAAAATTAAGGCAACCAGCTTCAGCAGATTTTTTTAGTTTTCTCAACAAAAATTTTAGAATCTCCCACAAAAATAAGTTGAGCAAACTCAAAAATCTGCTGAAGCTGGTAAAACATTTTTTTTCGCTCAAATTTTTTTTTTTTTTAACAGTGTACCAGTTCGATCCCTGAATCACGAATAAGAGGATTGTGCAGAACTTTTGCAAGCAAAGATTTTACAGGAAGTTTCAGAGTGGTATGTTTTTTTTTTTTACAGTGTACCAGTTCGATCCCTGAATCACGAATAAGAGGATTGTGCAGAACTTTTGCAAGCAAAGATTTTACAGGAAGTTTCAGAGTGGTATGTTTTTTTTTTTTACAGTTTGTGGTCTCTATAATGCAGCTCAATTAGGCCTCGTTCCCTTTTTTTCACATGACATTGTGACTTCACAATATCTTTAAAAAGTGTGCTGTAGTCTGAACGAGCCGCTTGTTGTAGTTCTTGAAAAGTGTTTTCTGATAAATACAATATCTCCCTCTGCAGTGGACTTGGAGCTTTGTAACCTTGCAGATCTTTTTTTATGCTCAAACAGCAACATTACACACGAACTAAAAGCATAACATAAGGGCTAAAAGTACAAACAAAACCAAAACATGAGAAATACTAGAGACAAGAGGAAAGCAAACATGAGGCAGTCCATTTAAATGCAGAAACACATGAAAGAAACAAGAACAGACAAAGTACTGAAAAAACCAAGGGCTATAAATATGAAACGAGGAGCTAAACTGGACACAAAAGCAACAAATAACAGCAGCTGAAGAGTACAAACTAAAAGCCCACATAAAAGAAAAGACTGGCACAAACACAGGAAGAACATGCAACTCTCACAATTTCTTTTATGGAAAGCATGCATCTGCATATCTGAATGACCTTCTGCATACTAAACTCTACATTGTAGCACATGTATGCTATCTTAAACGTGACTGGGGTCGAACAGGGACACGTGGAGATGTTTAATCTGGCAGGGCTCGTTTTACCGCCTCACACCTCTCTGCTAAGAGCTTGTGCTGTCAGAAAGCCTCAGTGTCACTGTTGCTTCTTCACAGAGCTGCAGGCCTGACCTCTTTCCTCGCTCTGCTTTAATGTCGAGCCGGCATGAACTCTACAGGTTTGCATAAAACCTGATGATCATGTTATCCAGCATGAATCGACAATCATCCAGAGCATCTTTGGAAATCTCTACAAAGGAGTTCACATGATCGCTGCTGCAAATGTGCTCGTAAATATTATTGTGTTTTAAACATGCTTTCCATTTCTGGCTCGGTTCATTTTGTCCATTGTTTCACAAACAGGCTTATCAGTGGCGGCTGAACAAACATCAGAGTCTGTGTACTGCGCTGGGGAAAAGTGGAAACCTACTTAAGCTTTGCGCCTTGGGTTGTCTGTAAAGACCCTGTTTGCTTTTCTAATGGAGTGTGTTCTTGTGCTGGTCAGGTGTTGCCTCTGTGATAGCGTGAGTACCGCGAGCAGACAGAGAACAGTGAGGTACCATTACCGTTTGTGCTAATGTAATTTGGAGGTGGAAAAGAACGTCAGCCCCTCACAAACACACACACACGCGTGGCTCTGGTGATTTGTAGCGCTGCAGTGAAGATGATCATCATTGGCTTTGACCCAAACCGCAGGTCAGATGTCTGACTTTGTAGTTGATTTCTCTCATTAACCTGAGCATTAGTTCACTGTCTTGTTTTCAGTAACACAAGCAAATGATCAAATCAGGAAGCATGTTTCATAATTGATGAACCTTGTATCATTGACCCTGTTGAACTGCACTGAATTAACAATGAATTGAATTGAGCTGAATAATGGTACTGTTGTCTTCTGATTTAAGTTTTCATAACTGATAAGCTGTGAATTGTTGACCATGTTATTAATTAAACTGGATCAACACTGAATTAAACTGAGTTGAATAAAGGCTCTATTGGCTTTTTGTTTTATAACTGAAAAAAAAAAAAAAAATGAATACATTAATTTAAACTATATTCTCCATCTGTAAATGTTAGAAAGTCATGGAAATATTTATATTTTGGTGTCAGAAATGGATGAACCGAGTGCACGCCAAACAGACGGAGCACAATACTTCTGACTGAAATATACATTTTGCTAAAACATTTGTTGTCAGACAGTGTGCTAGAATTTTAAACCTACAAGTAAGTGTATTTTTATGATAGCAGTAACTATAAAGTGACTATTGTAATGGGGTATTCAAACAAGACTAATACAAGTCTGTGACAATTTGTCTTGTTTTTTTTATTTTATTTTTAGTTTAGTGAATTTAACTTCTGCTTTAAAAGCATTATTTTTATTTTTAGATTAAAATGTTACAATGTTAGAATGTAATATGTTTTTAAATCTTTTTGCACATAGTATATAGCATAACCTACATGGTTACATTCACTATATGCCTTTAATATAAACATTTTTTTTTCATTGGACAACATTGGGCAGGATGTAAAATAACATTTAAAAATAACTGCAATAAAAATAACATATAGCCTAAAATAAATAAATATATATATTTTTATCCAAATAGAAAAAATGTCCAAAATACCAAGATACTGTATATAGCAATTCAGCCAAAAAATACAGAGATGTGATTTGTAGGCCATATCGCTCAGCCCTAATATAACATGTATAAAAAAAATATCTATATTTGTAATAAAAATATTTCCAATACAGATCCAACACTGAAAAAAATTCTGGTTTAGGACTTAAACAATTTTCACTATAGGCTAGTAAATTTCACAAATAATTACAAAGAACCAGCAAGTAACACATTGAATTACATGTGAAATTTAGAAGTAGAAATACTGAAATAGTATTTTCTTGTAATACAATAATCCAATAATCTTTGTTTTATTCGCAACTTTTAAAAATCTTTTTTTTTTTTCTTTTTTTTTTCAGTCGATTAACATTTTTTTTAAGCAGTATTTCTGAAATGCCTTGCCCCATAGACTTCCTTTATGACTGCATTACTGTAAACATGATTAAACAGGATTTACTGAAATGGTTCTGCAGCATGTGGGGGCAGCCTTGGGTGCTTTTATATTAAGGTGCTGTTATTTTGGCAAGCATCTTATCATGCACCTAACAGGATATTACAGTTTTGTTTTGTCCTATTTTTATCTGGCCGCTGCATGAGATTATTTTCCTGGAGCATAATTTCAGAAGTCAGCTTGATCTTGATGGAGTGAACCTGTCCCTTTGCTCACGTATCACCTACTTTTAAAAGAGTTATTTTGAAAGAGCGGCCCTAATGTGTCGTATTCTTTCATCCGTGTACAACACAGATGGAGCTGGAAGGACGCTTCACCTTTGAGTCGATCCAGCCGTGCTGCAGCACTGAAGCCTGAGCTGAATGAGAGCACAACATATAAAGCATGTGAAAGACTCCAGATTCATCTCACTTAGAGTGATTACTGGAGGTGTTCATAGTCATCAACTGATGTAGTGTCTGAGAATACACTTTTTTAATTGAAACCCGAAAAGAAATCTACAGATGCATCATTTGCATGCATCTTTTTTTTTCAAACTCAAAACCTATGAAGGAATTACTGAAACAATTAAATGGGCCAAAGGCAACGTTGTGTCTGTAGGATCCATCCCCAAATCCCAATCTACAATTTTTATAATCTTGTTTGTTTTAAAAAGCTTTATTCTGATTGTCTTATTTTTCAAAACAATGTTCTTTGATTAGTATAACTTTTTTCACTAAAATATGAATATGTTTCCTGTGAAACTCCAGCTGACTCTGAATCACACACGTCCCTCTCTGTCCATCAGCGGTTCATGCTTTCGTTCATTCTATTTAAATTAGTTTATTAAACTAATCAACTGAAATATACTTTGTAATTGAAGGCCAACACAATTTAAACATTAAAAAGTGCTTTGTTAAAGTTTATTTTCAAGTAAAATAATTGCACTTGTTTATTGCAATTTTAAGGCCATGTGTGCACCAAAACATTTCTAGACAACTGAAAATGGCATGTGTTTGAATGAAAGCACCTAGCTGCTAAATTCATAAGAAAAGAAGGAAATATGTCAAGTCAAGTCAACTTTATTTATATAGCGCTTTTAACAATACAGACTGTGTCAAAGCAACTTTCCAATATCAAAATAGGAAAATAGTGTGTCAATAATGTAAAATGACAAGATTAAACACTCAATTTTTAGTTAAAGGCATTCCATTATTGAATTCAGTGATGTCATCGTCCAGCTCAGTTCAGTTTAAATAGTATCTGTGCAATCAAGTCGACGATATCGCTGGAAATGAAGTGTCCCCAACTGAGCAAGCCAGAGGCGACATCGGCAAGGAACCAAAACTCCATCAGTGACAGAATGGAGAAAAAACCTTGGGAGAAACCAGGCTCAGTCGGGGGGCCAGTTCTCCTCTGACCAGACGAACCCGCAGTTCAATTCCAACTGCAGCAAAGTCAGATTGTGTAAAGGACTCATCTGGTTCCCGAGCTCTTGTCCCGATCTGCCACCCGCAGTTGATTTTGATATTCTAGGTATTATCAAATTGCCTGAGTTTTGAGAACGCAGCGGATGTGAAGGACTATAATGCGATAAGAGCTCGCTCAAGTACTGAGGAGCTAAACCATTCAGGGCTTTATAAGTAATTAACAAGATTTTAAAATCTATCCGATGTTTGATAGGAGCCAGTGCAGTGTTGACAGAACCGGGCTAATATGGTCATACTTCCTGGTTCTAGTAAGAACTCTAGCTGCTACATTTTGGACCATCTGGAGTTTGTTTATTAAGCATGCAGAACAACCACCCAATAAAGCATTACAATAATCTAACCTTGAGGTCATAAATGCATGAATTAGCATTTCTGCATTTGACTTTGAGAGCATTGGTCTCAATTTAGATATATTTTTAAGATGAAAAAATGCAGTTTTACAAATGCTAGAAACGTGGCTGTCAAATGAAAGATTGCTATCAAACAGCACACCTAGGTTCCTGACTGATGACGAAGAATTGACAGAGCAGCCATCAGGTGTTAGATAGTGTTCTAGGTTATTACATGTGGGGGTTTTAGGTCCGATAATTAAAACCTCTGTTTTTTCAGAATTTAGCAGTAAGAAATTACTCGTCATCCAGTTTTTTATATCGACTATGCATTCCGTTATTTTCTCAATTTGGTGTGTTTCACCAGGCCGCAAATAAATATAGAGCTGAGTATCATCAGCATAACAGTGAAAGCTAACACCATGTCTCCTGATAATATCTCCCAAGGGTAACATGTAAAGCGTGAAAAGTAACGACCCTAGTACTGAGCCTTGAGGTACTCCATACTGCACTTGTGATCGATATGATACCTCTTCATTCACTGCTACAAATTGATGGCGGTCAGAAAAGTATGATTCGAACCATGCTAATGCACTTCCACTAATGCCAACAAAGTTTTCTAGTCTATTCAAAAGAATGTTGTGGTCGATAGTGTAGAACGCAGCCCTAAGATCCAGTAAAACTAATAGAGAGATACAACCACGATCAGATGATAAGAGCAGGTCATTTGTAACTCTAATGAGAGCAGTCTCAGTACTATGATACGATCTAAATCCTGACTGGAATTCCTCACAGATACCATTTTTCTCTAGGAAGGAATATAATTGTGAGGATACTACCTTTTCTAGTATCTTTGACAGAAAAGGGAGATTCGAGCTCAGTCTGTAATTAACTAGATCTTTGGGGTCAAGTTGTGTTTTGTTTAATGAGAGGCTTAATAACAGCCAATTTGAAGGTTTTGGGGACATATCCTAATGACAATGATGAATTAATAATAGCCAAAAGAGGATCTATGACTTCTGGTAGCACCTCTTTTAGTGGTTTAGATGACACGTTGTTGGTTTAGATGATTTAACAAGTTTATACAATTCTTCCTCTCCTATAGTAGAGAATGAGTGGAAATATGTCCTAAGAACTGTGAGAGAAATTGCCTCGGACAGGCATAACTTACATAAAGCTGATCTTTAAATGCTGTTATAACAGTCCAGGCAGTCGTGGTATATTTTAGAGATGTGTGAGTGTCCTCACACCCAAACAACATAGATTGTGATGGAAGCGTATCTCAGCGGCCGCTAAACACGCAGCAAATCACTAAGTTAGCAATGCGAGAGACTCATCTGTCATTCGATTCCTGACCTGGTGCGCAAAATATAGCTCTGGCACGGTGACAGGACAATTTAGTTTCCTGAGAGATGGAAGCGAGACGGATGGATTTAATTTAATCTACCACAGCCAGTGTTGTGTCACATGACAAATCGTCAGTCAAACTCAGTTGAACAGGTGTCTTCTGCAGTCTTCTGGAGGTGATATGCTCCAGGTACCAAACCCAGAGGAGCCATGCAACGCTGACTGACAACTGTGCTGATAGAAAAGACATAAGGTGCCGTTGGACAATGTTAACTGTGGGGCAGATGATCACAGAATAAGTGCATGATTATACCGAGCTGGCTATTTTGATTTTCAAGAACAAGGAATGATACTGGCATGTGATATGAGTTTGGATCTTTTTTAGCTCCACTTGTAACCCTCCCATTACATTTTTCATTACATAGAAAATTTGGAAAAACATTTTTATGCTAGAACAAGAAATGAATTAAGAACAAATATGCATAATTTGTTTGAAGTATTTTTATGAGATTTTTGTGCATTGTATGAAATAAATAAAAGAAAGAAAGAAAAAAATTGTAACTACTATTTTGCTTTTTTTTTTTTTTTGGTTAGTTATCTCAAAATTATTTTTGTACTGTATTTCCCATATCTCACAAATGCATTTAACACTGAATTTTGATGGTAAACACTATATCAAAGGTAAATGGTACAGGTACAGACAAGTGGAGAATTTTACTCACCCTATTTTTACTGCCACATTAAACATTCATCATCGTTTTTACAATGAAAGTGTCACAAGCCGGGCTTGAACTTGGGTCTCTGGTGTGGTGGTTGTGAGATCTACCACTGAGCCACGAGAGTGATAATGTTGGACCCAAAACGAAACACTTAAGGCAGTATTCCAGGAAATGAAGGTTTATTTTTTTTTTAAAAAGGTCTTTGCAGGAAAAATACAACAAAAGTTCTTCTCGGACCGAGGTATTAATAACATCAAAATGGAAAAAGCCAAAAGAGAAAAACAAAACTCCACGAGGGGAGAAAACAAAGCCAGGGAAAAATAACAATCAAAGAAAGGAACTCAGGATACCTTACTTGGGCTAGCTTAGAGAGGCTTAAGTGAGACCAGGCAGGAAACACAGGGTACAGACTCAAAAACCGAGTGAGGAACCAAGGGAAAAATACACAACTTAAATACACTGGGGGAAACAAGGCACAGGTGAGCTGGATAACGCTAACAAGGCCACACGAGGAAGAACTAAGGCAGAGGAGAACACAGGGGACCTCTAGAGGCACGGAGACAAACTACAGGAGGAAGGATGCTGACAGGAAGTTTCTGAATTTGCGCAGATAAAATGAATATATTTCATTTGAAAACATTCCAGAGTAATATTTTGCTGTTTTGTTAGAAAAAGAATATGCAGGTTTCATGAATGTGACTTTTCTCGAGCAGTCATGTGATATAAGTTCAAAGAGTAAAATCCAGTTAATATTGCTAATTCTCATATGTTCCTATAACTTTCAAATAGAGTTTATCATTAATATTTGACAAAAAGTTTTTTTGCTGTAGTGCATGTAAAAAAATGTGAAATTTCAAAGAATGTCTTACATTTTAATTAATAAAATAGGGTATAGTAATAACATGGTAATAACACTGTAATATCCAAAACTTTGTCAGTTTTGCACAATCATTCATTAACGAGAAGTTTAAAAAAAATAAAAATTATCAGATATAACATGACTGTTTAATGAGCTCACATTCTGACGGGTCAAAAATGACCCAAAAATGCAAAAGCTGAATGAGAAAGTTCATCTCACCGAATGAACAAGAAAGTGAGAGAGACATTGGACCCAAAGAAAGTCGCTTCTCAGCAGTGAGCGTGCACACAAACCTGCAATCAGTGTGGATGTGATGGCTGTGATTAAGTGTGTACACAGAGATCATTCTGAACCCTCACCTCTCACTTCATCTACCATTCAGAGTCAAAGAAAGAAGAGCCGCTATTGAACCGCAGGAGAAAATACAAGCTTCGGTCTTTCCAGACGTTAAAGTCCTGCTTGTTTCCCAGGCAACATACAGTGATTATGTTTTCACAAGTTTTTATTTAGATGCTGTTTGGTGATGTTGCTGTACATCTGACATCGGGCATCTTCTCAGGGATTCCTCGGCTGAGGAAAGATTTATATAAATATGAAGATACTAGACTCTGCAGGACATCTAACGATGGCTGCTCAGTGAGAGCATGAGATCAATATGTTGTTATGTTCAGAAGGTCAGAGTGACCAGGTGAAGGAGTCTGATAGAGTGAAAGGTCAGTGCTCTTCCGCTTCACTTCCAGATCTGTCAGACCGCAGGAGTTTCTTGTGATGATGACTGATTCCACTGCCAGTCACTGCACAGCCCAGGCTTTCCACTGTTAGCTCCATGTCAATATCAACCAGAAATCAAAAGAATAAAAGGTCACACTTTATATTAGGTGGCCTTAACTACTATGTACTTACATCAAAAAATAAGTACAATGTACTTATTGTATTGCAAAATATTTTTCCGCTATTGAGGTGTGATACGGGTAAGGTTAGGGACAGGTTTGGTGTTATGGGTAGGTTTAATGGTGGGTTAAGGTGTAAGGGATGGGTCAACAGTGTAATTATAAATGTAATTACAGAAATTAATTACAGATGTAACTACATACAGGTATTTTTAAAAATATAAGTACAATGTAAAAACATGTATGTACACAATAAGTGCATTGTATCAAATTATTAATTTAAATGTACGTACATTGTAGTTAAGGCCACCTAAAATAAAGTGGGACCGAATAAAATAAACTACATTAAGCAGTCTACTTGAAGTCTGCTTGTAGGGCGATTAAGAAGTTGTAATTTTTGTTTATGCATGACAATATTGTTTATATTTTGCGACTAGTCTATTACTGCACCCTGACTGAAGATTTTTCTAGTCAACTAGTAGTCAACAGGGACTTAATTGCACATTTATATTAATTTAATTTAATATATACTGGAAATGGGGAACTAAACCGTAATGAGGCTTTAATATATAGCCTATCCACACTCGAGTAAAGCTTGCTGCAAAACACCTGCAAAAGTAATGACTATGTGTTGGTAAAAATAGCAAGGAGATATTTTATTAGCTTATTAATAACTTGGTGTTTTCTCAGTCAGTGTATCAGCTGCAGAGATTAAGTTAGCAACGCTGATGCAGCTCTGCAGTACAGTTACGTGCCATTAGAGAGAAATGTTCCTTATGCGGATTACATAATCAGAGAGTTTCTGTTTTACATTTGAATTGGTTCATTTTAGAGTAGACATTTCAAGCTTTCTGTAGATACATTTCTTATGGCTTTGAGGCAGGTTTTGCTGCACTCCAGTTTACAGAGACAGAGAAAGCACATCCTGTTTGTTTTCTGTATTTTACAGAAGCACAGTGTTTTGTTGACATTGTGAGTGCACACAAATAAAAGTAGAACAAAAATGATTACTGTTATCTGAATGAGCAAAAAAATCACAGCTTTTTTTGTTTTCACTGTTATCAGGAAAAAGTTAAAAATGACAAATTAAATATATTAAAAAAAAAAAACATTGTTGCACTGCCTTAAAAGTTTTATTGTTTATTTAAACACAAGTTTTAAATACTTCTTAAATAAATAATGGTAATAAAATATACATCAAAGGTGAAGAACCCATAATCATAGACAATAATTCTGAATACTGGGGAGAAATATCCGTCTCTACTGCCTTCCTCAGTAATAAAAAAAAAAAAAAACAATTACAAAGATTCTCAATGATATGACCTGTTGACTAGACAAAGTACTTAATGATAATCATAATGGATCAGGTTCTTACAAACACACAGCTTTTGTCTTCTCAAGATGTTAGCTGATGGACTAGAGTGGTGTGGATTACTTGTGGATTATTGTGATGTTTTTATCAGCTGTTTAGGCTCTCATTCTGACGGCACCCATTCACTGCAGATCATCCATTGCTGAGGCAACTGATGCAGTGACACATTTCTACAAACCTGATGAAGAAACAAACTCATCGATGTCTCAGATGGCCTGAGGGTGAGCACATTTTCTGCAACTTTTTTGGGGGGTTAATGAATACTATTTAATGAAATAGTATTCATTAATTATTCATTATTTTATTATTACAATTAACTAAATATGTATGGCTTTTTTGAGTTCTCATGCTGATGGATTATTAAAAAAAATTCCTTCAAAAAGCCCTATTTTTTCACTCTCCATAAACAAAGACAGAAGAGCTCAAACAGCACAGATGATTCTCTCTCCGCTGTAAATTGCAGGTGTGTGAGTATTTGTTCAAGTGCATTCAAACACACTCATCTAGATTACAGCTCTGCCTTCCAGAGTGATTTACAGTCGCAGTTGTTCCTACTGTTATTGTAATGTGAGGACACATGCATGATTTACCAACATAATATCTGGAGCAGCGGTAATGAACTGGAGCTGCATATGCAGTGAGAATGTGAGTGAGAGGGATCACTAGCAGAAAGCCTCCTCATGCACTGAACAATCCATGAATAGGCAGGTATGAGACCACTTCCACATTCATGCACATCACATATGTTGATTCTGAGACTATAAAGTCACTGAAAAGATCGCACTGCATAAAAATTATTTTCAATCTTTGTGTCATATAAGCATGAGTAGATATTATTTGACATTGAAAGCAAAAACAATTCTTCTGTGAAAGATGAGCTCTGATTGAGCACCTTGTCTGAGCATCTTAATTTTTTGCTAAAAATTGTGTATTTGTATAAGGAAAAGTGTGTGTTTTTAAGTATGTTTTTTGCATCATTTTTAATCACCTTTTTATAATTCCATGTAGCATTTCAATTCGTCTGAGGTCATGAAAACTCCAAACACATAACAAATTAAATCAATAGTAAGAGGCAAAGCTTTCCTTCCTCCTAATGTGCAAGCTTGAAAATGTCTTATTTATTTTCTGTTGGGTTCCTGATTAGCAATTTCATGGATCCCCAAGAGAGTGGCCTTTAGTAAGGGGTTCTGTGAGTCACACCATCAAACTCAGTAATTGGTCAGAAAATTGCCCAATTTTGTTACTAATTGCCCAGAATTGTTTTTACATTTTAAATGTGAAAAATGCAAATTCACGACCAGTAAATACATAATGCAAATATATATAAATGAATATTTCTGTTAAGCATTGTTGATTTTCATCAACAAAACATTTCATAGTTTTTAGCATAATTTCCACAAAAAATGAAATAAAATAAAAATTAATAAATAATTGACATTGCTAAAAAAAACACTCAAATATGTACTCAGATTGTCTATCTGGGTAAATAATTAAAATATAGAAAACAAATAAAGCACTGGCTAAAACAACAGCCTTTTTTTTTTTTCTCTGAAGACAGTGAAATGACATGTCATCACTACCTCGTCACAGACCTTCACCAGTCGTCTTCCAGCGCTTCTGCCGAACACACGCTGATCTTCACATCACCTTCACACGAGAGCCACATTTAGCCCATTCAGAGCCACAGACACAAAAGGTCACTTTGAATAGAAACCCCAATAAAGAATGACTACTGAAATCACATGCAGCCCACAGAAGACGAGTCATCTCTGACAGCACAGTCTGACGCGGAGGTTTTGCCCGGGTCTGTAGCACTCTCTTATGCATACAGTAGTGTTCAGATGAGCAACAGACGACACCTCAGTAAACAACATCTGTTTGTACACGCATCCCTCCCTGACCTCGTGTTTGATTTCTAATTGGTGTTAGTTATGGGCGATCTGTGAAAAGAAGCCTTCGGCGCTGAATAAATGACAGTGGAGTCGGTCAGCGAGCAGGACGGACGTTTGGCTCCTCATTGCCTTCATTTACTCTGTGTTTGTATTTGCATGTTAAAAAAGAAGCCAAACCAGCATATAGGCTACCGGCATTAAATCTTTAATGTCAACATGAAAATCTTACAACACGTTCCTAGTTATTATTCACAATTCATCTGTGCACATGAATCCAAAGAAAACACATGCTTCTTGGAAATCTTTTATCAAAATGTAGGCTAATAACTCGCTCCCCTGCCCAAAATACATTTATGAAGACTTTACACTGAGTTTAACAGACAAACAAAATAACAAAATATATGCCACTGTTTGGAAGAGCCCCTTTTTCCATTTTTTATTTTATTTTAGAATATTACAGTAAAAAAATGCATTTTTAACTGTCCAAAAATTTGAATTAGTAGTTGAATTTCCTGACCGGATCTATACTAGTCCCTCAGTTTGTAAGGATATGTAGTGGTTACACAATAATCCAGCTTGCAATGGAATCAATGTTACACTACACATTACTTTACAGATATCCCACTCTGCAGAAATGATTTCCAGGAGATGAAATAGATGCACAAAAAAAAAAAAAACCCTGTAGTGTAGTGTGTTGAAATAATAGGAAATCTGAAAGCAAGCGGTCACAGGAGACACATTTGAAATGCATAGTAATACCAGGTAAAAACAGTAACATGTCTTGACTGTCAATTTGTGATTAGATCACCGAAAACACATCTTAAAACCAGGTGGAAACCTCTCTTAAACGCTCGATTTCCAGGATATGTGGGAGACTATAAAATAAAATCCGTAAAAAATATGGTAGCAACATTTTAGGTTTTACAGTTTTAACTTAAATTTACAGTTAAATACCGTACTTTCATTAACTGATATAATGTTAATATACCAACCTACTGAAATCTGTTTTGTACCTTTGTAATACACTGATAACCACCAAAAGCAGGTGATGAGAGTCATGATTAACCAAAGCCCATCACAAGCAGCTTTTAAATATTAACATATATAGAAGGTGTACAGTGTCATTCACATAAACACCAAACACCATAGTGGTAACACACATGAAACTAAAATAAAGCAATAAACATTAATTTAACAACATTAGGTGTAACAGCCCTAATGTACAAAACTGACAAGAAAAGAAGAAACATAGTTATTAAAACAAAAAAACATCAAATTTGAAATGTAATGCAGGGAATTTTGAATGTCAATTTACGGTTATTCATTGTAAATTATAAGTTATTTTTCACTTCCAAAAACGGTATACTACCGTAAAATTACATGTAATGTCCAATACAGTTTTTACCGTATATAGTAGGGGAACTTGCCATTAACCATTTAACAGGTAATTTTTTACGGTGTGGAATTTCTGGGAGAGGTGGGATGTCTGTTACCCTCAGATCAAATATAGCACATTATCGGGGGAAACATGAGATCCAGTGACATTTGATGTCAATCTAGGCTACAAAGGCTAATTGATCTGAGAGCTTAAGTGGTGGGCAAGATTAACAAAATCATGTGGCTTCAGAGTACTTTAAAGGAGTCATTCATTGATATTTTGACAAATAACAGGTGAGTGTACTATACAAACATCCTGTAAGTTTCAGAACTCAAAACTTTCTGGTGAGTTCAAAAACAGCTTTTATTGAAACCAAGCTTATGACGTCATAGTGCGACGAAAGACTGCCTCTGATGAAGAAGATCAACGCCTACTTCTACAGCGCTGCCATTTTAGCCCTGCCCACTGATTCACGCATCACAGCAGCATGGACCTCAGAGAACATTATATAAAATAATAATAATAATTATTATTATTATAAAGATGCAGCTCATGACCCCTTTAAAATGTGTTATTATTATTATTATATTTTATGATTTAATTTAATTTTATTATTATTATTTTTCTTTTTGCAGCTTACAAACGTCCCCATTCATTTAATACATGGGAAACAGATACTGGGTCTCAGCTAACAGGGAATGTGCTCATAACGTTCTGGCAAATGTTTCTCAAAGCTAAGAACAAACGCTCAAAGTCATATGGTCTTTAAAATTATCAAAATGTTAGCACAAAATCATTATAATTTTTTTTTTTATGAAACATTTTAGTTGGATGTAAGCCTAATGCTTTTCAAACTTTACGTATGGTTTCAGATGGTTCAGTTTCATCAGTCTGGAATCACACCCCTAAATGGGCGATTTACAGCTCAAAAACACACTTTTGTACTGTGAAATTAGCTAATAAGCGCTTCAACAAAATTACGAGCTGCATTTATTTTAAAGCCTTGTTAACAAACTGAGGAACGAGTCGAAATTATCGAGCGCATCTGAACTGGTCTGGATTGCCTGCTAATCCGAGCCGGGTAAACTATAGCCGGAGTGGATGGAGGAATTCTCCAGGGTGCTGAAGTACACTACTTCATGCACACTACCGAGGGAGGGAGAGAGGCGATCAGCCACACCCGCTTCAGCTTATTGGGCATCTTTCCGTGGAACGTCACATGCAAAAGAGCCACACGTTTATGCCGATGAATTATAGATTAAAGGGAGGCAGAACATGCAGATTGGGTCCCACACACAAACACGGTCCGACTGCCCTCGCCTCATCCACCGATGACTGAGGAGATGCGTCCTGACGAGCCCTGCTGAAGAGCTCCAGCGTTCCTCTGCGTTTGACAGCGTTCACTCACTAACAGCACGGCGAAGACAGCACGATGCTGGGATTCTGTAGAGATGGGACAGCGCTGGCTCTCATCCTGCTCAATGCTCTGGTGCTCATAGCTGCAGCGGACGAGGAGCTCATCTTTAGCGATCATTTTCTGGTCCAGCTGCGCGAGGGGACGAACGAAGATGCTCATCAACTTGCCCTGGAGCACGGCTTCGGGAGCGCAAGGAAGGTAAGTAGCAGTATGCGCAGCAGAACGCCTCCGAGACTGCCACTTTGATGCATGCATGTTTGTTTTTAGACATTTATAATTATGCAATCACACATAGCTATCAATCATGAAAATCTGAGTACAAGGTGTTCTCTTGTGGACAACACAAACAAAGCAACTGGAATGAAGTGCTACATTCATTCAGCAAAATACGAGCTCAGAAGTTGAAAGGCTGGTGAATAAAATTGCTCTTATGTTACAGTGGATCAATTCAACAAATCCATGCCTAATTTATTTTATTTTATTTTTTTAACGGTCATATGGATCATTAGGCTTTCCTACAGAAATCTTAAAGGAAAGTGTAAAGGATTCCCACAAATCCAAAAATTAGAACATTTAAAAATAAAATCCTTCTTATTATAATAATAAATGTGAAAACAGGAGTGTCAGTATATCCAGTGGGATTTGTGCACATTTTGATCTCGTCAGAATCCATAGGATTGGTTCCAAATTATGATTTCAATAAAAATCCAGTAAAAATCCCATTGCTGTAAAATCATTTGACTAGTGCGGAACTAGAGATTGGAGATCTACAGATATTCTGGTAATTATGAAAACAGCATCATTAGGATGTGGATTTTTAAAAGTCAACACGAATGGACCACAGTTTCTTGTTCGGAGTACAATAGAAATATAAAAACAAAACATTAACCCCTCAGAACTGCAGAAAATAGCAGGGCTTGTGCTAATATTATTCTTTTCGGTTGCATAAGTGTTATGAGCAGTAAGAAAATGACTGAGTGTAAATAGTAAACATGTCTTTCATCTGACATCGCAGTGTTTATTCATTCCATCTCACGAAGGGCCGTTTATCACCGAACAGAGGACTTGATTAGCCTGACAAATCAGCCTTGTCAAATGTCAAAGCATGTCTGCTGCAGCTCTCACTGGAGTGGAACAGAGCTTCACGTGTGGCCGAGTTTAGGAATAACACCTGACCCATTATTATGTGTATAGCTTATTGTTTTAGACGTTTTTTTGGTTTGTTTTTGAGAGGGATTTTGTCCTCCTAATTCATACTCGCTCTGTCTGAGCCAGTATGCGCTCCCTTTGAATTATATAATTCTCTGCTTTCTTTGCTCAAGAAAGACGTACCTTAATAAACACTGAGCTCTCTTAGCTTTACTGGAGAGTCTGCAGCTTTTCACTCACATTATTTGACTTCAATTCACTGTCAGTGCCTTTTATTCAGGGATTCTTCTTTTCTTTAACACGGCAAGTCTCAGATAGAACAGGATTTTAATTTACAGTGACAGCCTGCTGGTGAAATGACTTTGTCCTCCTGAAGTAGAGGAACGATTAGGAATAAATAAAAAAAGAAATAAAATGAATTGCACCAAAAGGTAAATTAAATAAAGAGCTAATATTTCATAGAAACTACAAAATTATAGTTTAATCTACAGCAAGACAGCAGAGTTCAAATGAAAAATACAATACAGCTGCCAAAATATAGTTTATATGTGATGGTTTCAGTCATTCAGAAGGATGTAACTGGATGATTTGTGGCCGAGTGACATTTCGGTATATTCTGCGCTCAAACTGCACTATATTTCTACTTCAATATTTCAAGTTAACTGTAATGAATATAGCGTAGTACAATATCTGCCAGCTTAATCTTGGAGTTTAAAAAAATATGACCTAATTTTTTTGACATTTGAATTCAATGTATTTTATTTAGTTGGTGTCAGACTAGACTGTAGAGCCAATGAAGTTCTTGTCTAATATTCAAACAGTGTCAGTAATATAATACACATCAAAATGATAATTTCTGGGAAGTATTAGTGGCAAATTTTGACACCATAAATACTTTAATCTTAATCTAAATGCTTTAATTTTATATTACACTTTAAGATCTGCACACTGCAAATGCGGCACGCACAAATCATTTCAGCATGTTTTTTAGGCACATTTCACATTTTTATGTGGAGGAGTGTTTTAGTCCATTAAAGAGTTTCCTTAAGTTTATGAATTCACAACGGGATGAAATATTTATATATAGCTAGACACTCTGGATTTTGACCTTTAAAAACATTATCAGTCATACTTGGGGAAAACATGCATCTGTTGGGTTTCCATAATCATATTCCACACTTCTTAAGAGGCCAAACTCTCTCTCTCAGCTCTTCTAATACAGGTGTGTTTAATTGCAGCTTCCTTTTGGCGAGGGACTATTTCATTTCTACCCGCGGGAAATCCCTAAAACCCGGAGGAAACGCAGCCTGCAGCAGCACCGGCGCCTGGCGAAGGATCACCGGGTAAGACCAGAACCCAACCGTGTGTTCGTTCCCATAGAAACTAGCCCAGGCGCATTTGATGCCAGAGCCGTTGCTTGTAAAAGTTAAAGGCTAACGTGTCAATCACAGAATCACCCGTTTTGGCTCGTACCTTGGCTTGATGTCTGAGTGGTATTTTATCACGTGTTATGACACTGAAGTTTGAATGAGGTTACATTATGATTTATGAAAATGCTTAATTGCTGATGGTGCTCTAATTGTGTTAAAATACACAATATAGTAATAGCTATGATGCGAAACAGCTGTTACATTACTGTGCAGCACCCATTGAGGTCAACTATTGATATTAGTACACATGACAAGGACAATATCTTCATGCAGAAGGTGGCAGAAGGTGAAAAGAACATATTCATTGCCATTAAAGTGAAATTACTGAACCTACACATAGGAGCCTGATAAAAATACTAATTTTAGAAAAAAAATTCAAACGACACTTAGAGGCTTTTGCATCTGAATACTTCATACATATATATATATATACTGTATATCACATACAGCATGGCCTCTTTTACATGATTAAATGTACGGCATAAGATTTGCATAATGTATGTATTCACATCAGAAAAGATGAATAGAACTCAAAAAAGTTGATCAAAGTTTTTAATTTTGGGACATAAAGTCAGGTCCCGCATATTCTGACTAACAGCTGCCATCTCTGACAGGAGGAGATGTGTTTGCTTTGTTTTTATGTTACGATGTGAACAAACTGAAAAAAAAATGTTTGTAGACTCCATCCAATAAGTGCTGGTTATTTCACAGACGCAAAAAGTGAAATATACCGCTGTGCTCCTGGAAGTCATTTAAACACAGTTTTGGTTTCCAATCTGTCTGGAGCTCAGACTACTTGTTCATAAAAATAAATGAACCATAAATGAAATTTTTGAGACTGAAAATGGGAAGATTTCAGTCTGTAAGATTTAAGCCTATAATCAACCTCCGTAATCCTGTGAGTGGCTACAGCAGCAATTTGCACTCACATGAGAGGACCTGTTCACTTTCTGCACTTTTAATAACGAAACAGCTATTAATGTTCAATTGTGGTCTTCAGTCGGGCTTGAAGAGCTGAATTATTTATTAGTCCGTTCATCAGGGCCGAGTGTGTTAACTCATCCAGTGGCATAAAATGTTTCCAAACCATCAAAGCACTCTTTCATCGACAGATTGAGCATCATTTGCACAGATCTTCGAAACATCAGGATGCATTAAATGAAGTTGTGATGGCCACTCTAGCTAGTTAACTGATTCACATAAACGTAGTAATTTTAAAACAAGTCCATCAGAGGGCCCAATGTACTGTGCTAATATGAAGGAATTTTCCGTATTGATTTTTTACATGTGCTTTACCTGTATTATGAATTATGCATTGCATTATGTTGTGTTTTAAGAATTAAAGGAAATTTCTGTAAACTTTACAGATTTTTTTCTTACAATGTGTAGACTAAAGCCCACTCTTCAATATCTGCTCATTTCCTGATGGATAAAATCAAGTCCGGCCCTGCATTATCATCTCCCAAAATACATCATGTGGCGGGAGTGAAATGTCATAAAATCGGTGTTCAACAAGAAAGAAAATGGTCTCCAATAACTAATGCCTCTGAAATTATACATGCATTCGCTCGAATGTAAAAAATCCCATTATTTCCATCTATTGTACAGATGATGTCTGATAACTTCCCCGATTTGAGTTTGGATTCAATTAAAGGCTGTTCCAGCGACCAGGGTAATAAATTCAGAAGTGTCAGACCTATCACATTCGATCCATTCATCATCTTGACAAACGACACGCGTGTCTCATTAACAGACTGTGGTGTGCTTCAGCTTGGCGGTTCTCACTGATGGCCCGAAACCTTAAAATGGACATCAGGTCATGGACAACAGCGAAAAATCATTGCAAATGCAAATAATAGTAAAGTATAACTCACTGTGTGTACATTCAAACACAAAAACTTTGCCAAAAAGACAGACTCATGTACTCATCTGTACTCAGCCATGAACAAAACCACACAAAGTACAGGAAAATGTGACCCAAACTATAATTAGGACAGGTTCAAATACAAAGTGGGAAAACGCATGGAATGTGATTTGCGTTGAACAAAAGAGATGTTTAGAAAGCGAAATGGACTGCTTTGTTGCATGAATTTTTGAGCCTATACACTGAAAAAAAATGATACTAAATTTGTTTAAGGTAAGTGGTTGCAAACATTTTATTTTAGCTACATTTAAATAAAAAAATGTTGAAAGTTAGTCAACTAAATTTATTTAAATGTAGCTAAATTTATTTAAATTGATTGTAACCACTTACCTTAAAGGGTTACTCCACTCCATAATAAAAATTTTGTCTTTAATTACTCACCCCCATGTCGTTCCAAACCCGTAAAAGCTTTATTCGTCTTCGTAACGCAATTTACGATATTTTTGATGCATTCTGACAGCTCTTTGACCCTCCCATAGATAGCAATGTAATTAACATGATGAACGTCCAGAAACGCAACAAGGAGATCGGTAAAATAAAAAAAATAACGACTTTATTCAACAATTCATCTCCCCCGCGTCACCCTAGCGCCATTTTGGAGAGTATCCACTGAACGCAAAAAGCGTATGCTGTTCTGTGTCAGCTGCGCCATGCGGATACTCTGTTTTCATTCAAATCAAAGCTTAAACGACGTATCCGCATGGCATACGCTATTTGCCCTCAGTGGATACTCTCCAAAATGGCGGGTGACGCGGGGGAGATGAATTGTTGAATAAAGTCGTTATTTTTGTTTTCTTTGCATACAAAAAGTATTCTTGCAGCTTTGGAAAGTACGGTTGAACCCCCTGATGTCACATGGATTATTTTAACGTTGTCCTTGCTATGTTTCTGGACGTTGATCGTGTTAATTACATTGCTGTCTATGGGAGGGTCAGAGAGCTCTCAGAATGCATCAAAAATATCTTAATTTGCTTTACGAAAACGAAGAAAGCTTTTACAGGTTTGGAACGTCATGGGGGTAAGTGATTAATGACAAAATTTTCATTTTGGGATGGAGTAACCCTTTACATTTCTTTTTTTTGCAAATTCAATGAATCTTTCTTTTCTTTTCAGTGTATGCATTTCAATGTGAAATATTTAAATTCCAGTGTGTGACTTTAAGGACATTTTTGTTTCACTTTGAACAATGTTGGGTTGCCACTTTTTGTCCAAAGAGCAAATCTGAATCCTGGAGAAGCAGAAGCAGCGCTTTAGCCGTCTGTGATGGATTTATCTCATCAGCTTTAGACGCTCGTTCATATTCATGCAAACAGCCTTCGGTTTGACCCTGGAAGGCCCTTCAGAATCAGTGCTTACGGATGAAGGGGAGGTTTCTCCATTGCCACAATCATCTCAGCTCAAGTGTTGTCACAGAGCGTGGCGTATTGATCGGTTTCTTGTTTTTGTGCTCTGCTCATTCACACGCTCTTCTCTGGCTGTTTACACTGAGACTCTGCTAATGTTTGCTTTGCTCTTCATTTGGACAGTCTCTCCCTTTCTGTCCTGTTCAGATGTTGCATAAGAGCATTCTTCATTATGCTGCTGAACGTCTCCCTGAAGTCAACAGGACTGTCCACAGTCCATTTTACTGCCGTATTTCTCAGGGCTTTGGTTCAATACACAAGTGTTACACACTTCACCTTTAAAGGCACTTTAAATAACACTTAAAATAAGAATGTGCTCTTGAGAACTTTATGGACAAAATTATGAAAGACTTTTATGCGCTTACTGTTGCTATCTTGGAAACGCTTGTATTTCCTTTATGCAATGTAAATCTGTTACTTAATTTCTTCAACTTTTATTGTTACACACATAATTTATAGTAAATACTATAGTGCTTTTGAACTATACTATAGTAAAGTGTATTATACTGTAGATATTATAGTATTTACAACACTGTTAATGAATGCTACATCATACTGTAGTATTAACTGATAAACTATAATGAATACTGTAGTATACTTTAGTTTTTACTACAGTGAACTGTAGTATATTGTAGTATAATACACCCTATAGTACAGTATTGGGTAAAGTAATTTGTTTATATTACTATAGTTTTTACATTACCACAGCAACTATAGAATTACCACAAGGAATTAAGTATGGTTCAAAAACACTATAGAATTTACTATAATTTACGATAGTATTGTTTTCATGTGGGTATTCTCATTTGAAACTTTGGATAAAAAATGTAAATGTAAATGTAAAATCTGATGTTTTTTCGGCTCACGGATGGTAAAACACAATGCAACTGATTGCAAAATTGCTAAATGAAAGGTAATGTGTCCTTCAGTGCTGATATACGGTAGTGTAGAAATGGTTCTGCAAATGATGTGAATCTTTACAGTAGACATAACCGACCCATAAACCCATGAAGCCAATTTAATCCAGAGAACAGCACTTGTACCTGTCACTTTCCCTCCTTTCACCTCAAATTCTTACAACTCAATTATCATGTCCTTGAACCCAGTGCCTGGCAGAGCTGGATTTCCCTCTTTTGCAGAAAGAAGCACATGCTCTGATTCAGATAGACGTTTGCACAATGACCAGAATCTCATATCACATGCGAGTCATTTTTTATCACAGCAATATATATCACAATATATATTTCTCCTGGTTCTTACCAGGTTTATTAAAAACAAAAACAAAAAAACTAAAACCATTAAAAACAGTTTGAAATATATATAAAAAACATATTTATTTCAGCTAGTTTCCAAAGCAACCTTTCTCGTTTTTATTTAGTTTAACTTGATGTGCTAAAATTTTAGGTTTTACAAACTTTCACTGTAAAAAATTTACTTTATTAACTAATATAATGTTCATATAACAACCTATTAAAGTACTAATATCTGTTTAATACACTGAAAACCTTCAAAATCAGGTGGTAATGAGAAAGTCTGATGAATCAAAGCTCATCACAACAGCTCTTCCACAGGCTGAGAAAGTAAATACTAATATATTGAAGGTGCACACAAACACTAAACACCATCATGGTAACACATGATACCGAAATAATTCAATAAACATTAATTTAACAACATTAGATGTAAGATAAAACCCTCATGTACACAACTGTACACACAACTCTAATTTTCTGAAACTTAAAGGGGTGGTTGTTTTTTTTTAAACACATTATTTTTCACATAATTTACCTTTATTCTACACCTCTCTGTCCCTTCTCTTTTGAACGCTCCGATCATTTCCTGGTTTTATGAAGCCCCTCCCTCAGAAATACATGATGGGTTCTGATTGGTTAGCTGGCTCAGTGTGTTGTGATTGGCTAAACCTCCTCTAGTGCATGTCTAAACGTCACACCCCTCACCTCAGTGGCATGTGCTCCGGTTGTATTGTAAACAATGGCGTTGTCAATATTGCTTATCAATAACCCAACAAGACCCAGAGAATATTAGTGAAGAGGATCACGCAGAACCTGTGCAAGCACGGCTCTTAATGGTATGCTTTTTATTTGTTGTTGTCTCATACTTTTAGATATGCTTTTATTTGTAAATGCTACTGCTTCTGTTAGCTTTCAATATACGGTTTTATCCTGATTAAAGCTTTAATACAGCAGAATGCATGATTGCGTTGTGACATTTCTGTAACAGTAAGAAGTGTTTGCCAGCAAGTATATTGCTTGCTACCATGGCAACCGTGTGCGCATTCAGGTTTAACGCTTCTCGTAGCTATGTGAAAAATATCTGTCTGTCTATACACATAAAGTGTATAATTGGAACACAGTTCATTGTTGGAGCTGATGATCAGGTGAGAGCGAGAGAGAGATATGCAGAGCGTGTGCAGAGCAGGGGGATGCGAGGAACAGGATAAGAACCGCTGCTTAAGAACACTGATTAATCGCGATTCATATGTGAATTTTTTGGTGCACCCCTAGTTTTGACAGCATGGCAACAGCTCTTCTCCTTCCTCTTTAAAGCAGTGCAATGTTCCCGGGGGCAGGGTTTATGTAAATTTCTGGGTTTGTGATGTCACAAACCCGGGAAGAAGCTCGTTGTAGTCCCTATGAGCCATTTTTGTAGGCATTAAACTGCCAGAATTTTAAAAGACGATATCTCCGTTTGCACCGAACTTTCAGCATCATAACTTTGCAGATATTGTTTATGCTCAAACAGCAACATTACACACTAACTAACGTTAAAAAAGTGAAATCGCAATCAACCACCTCTTTAATATGAATAAAACTGAGATCATGATTATTGGAATCCCTTCACTCACTACCAAAGTTACCGCTGACTTTACCTGCGATATTCAGTCCGATATTAACTCTCTCGCTAAGTCAGCATTCATTCGTTTAAGATGAATTGTCCAGCTCCATCCTTTCATTGGTGTCATAGATGCATCCATGTTTTTGTTTCATCACGTCTTGATTATTGTAATGCAATGTATTTCATTGGCTTACCTGTTACCGCCATTGCTAAATTACAGTATATTCAAAACTCGACCGCTCGTATTCTCACCCGTGTTCGGCCCATATAACCCCCATTTCTAGTGGATCTGTGGCCTATCGTATTAAGTTTAAAATTCTCCTGCTTACTTTTAAAGCTTTGCATGGTTTGGCTCCTTGTTATCTTCGTGATTTGCTCTTTTCCTATACTCCACCTCATTCACTGCGGTCTTCTGATTCTACTGTCCCTCGGTATCGCCTCTCTTCCATGAATGGCAGATCATTCAGCGTTGTTGTTCCTAAATTATGTAATTCTGTCCCCAGATCACTCTGTCTTGTCAATAACCTGTCTGAATTTAAATCACTGCTCAAAACTTACTTGTTTTCAGAATACCTTTTTTAAATTGACTTCTGTTTCATCTGTCCTATCTACATATTACTCCTCTGATGTCCGGTGTTCCCTTCATTTCCTGTATGACATTTGACATTATCCTCTGTATTATTGTTTGATGTTATCGTCACATATTCAATGTTTATTGTAAAGTGTCCTTGAGCTCTGGAAAGGTGCTATATAAATAAAACACATTATTATTAACTGATAAGAAAAACTAAGAAGAAAGTTGTTTCAATGAAAAAACATCATGTGAAATGTCATGCAGGGAATTCTGGGAGTCAATTTACAATTTTTCACCGTAAATTATACAATAACTTGTTCTTTTTCATGTCCAAAAACCATCATTTTAACTGTATTTTACATTAAATGTAATCAGGCTTTTACTGTAGCATTTTTACAACCTTTTACTGTTAAAATTATGACTTAAAATTTTTTTGCGCTGCACATTTGCATTTCTACAACTGAAGAGTGAAACATATAAACTTAAATACACAGAGAAAAACTCTTGCTAATTAATGATACACACCTGCATTAATGACAACCTATCTTAAGGCATGACAACAAACTCCATTATGGAAACATGCAAAATGAAAACAAAGTGTGAGAGTGTAACAATCACCCAGATTACTGTACTGTTTTTGTAGTCTGAGTTATTACTTTAAATCATCTACTTTACGCTTTGACAGATAATTCAGCATAACCTCATCTCATATTTATCTGTAATGCATTAGAAATAACTTTGTATCGTTCATAATTGTATTAACACATGGTTCAGTATTTGAGAGGGTCTTTCCAATTTGTTTAGAGATATACAATTCAAAATTGGCCCAGTTTTCCATTTTGCCCAGGATGCTTTATGTATCCTAGCATGACCCTTACCTGCAGGGACATCACACACAGCAGACCGAATGACTGAGTCTGAGAGACCTCATCTGTTGATTTACTCTCACACTGAATCAATGGGGTCAGAGAGCTCTGACCTCTCCTGCGGCTCCAGCTGCTGCCGTTCATGTTCATGACTGAGAGTTATTTATAATCTTACAGAGAGCTTTGTACATTTCATTGTTAGTGTTTTTGTTTTGCTAATGATATTTTAATGGATGTAAAGGTCTAAAGTAATTACAATAATTTGCCGCATATTGTGCTCAATGAACAGATTTATTCCAACATAAGTTTCAAAAATTATAAAATGCCACTACATAATTTTTTTTTTTTGCTATAAAGCACTATTTTATTACACATTATGAGTTATGAGTATAGAAAAAACAGTATGTAAATAAAGGTTATATTTGGCCTCTGCGATGCTGTGCAGGAATGACGGTATATTCTATATTTTAACACACCTGGAATGCTGTATCGACCAATCAGATTGCAGGGCCATAACTATATGTTTCACAATAAACTCTCATCTAAGGCCAGGAATCCCATCTGCTCACAGAAATAATCAAAACCTCATCGGCTATCAGTGTTTTTAGCAATAAAATGTTCTCTAATCTGTTTACACTTGACGATGCAAATAAGGTCAAAATGTAAATGAACAATTAAAATGGCTGTGAAAATGAAAATGCTCGTTTGATGGTTTGTGTTGCCATCAAAGTGCTCTCTGAATGCGAGTGCAGACTTTGATCTGTTATCTGCAGCGAGCGCACATGCTAATGTGAGAGAGTCATTGTCTGTGAGGAATGGCTGACGTCATGTTTACAGTGATGGGCTTCAGGGGCTTCTGCTGCTGCTGAGGTCAAAGGTCACACTGTGAAGCTGCTTTAAAGGACAGCCATGAGTAACCTGCACTCTACAGGCTGTGCTTGGCTGATGAGACATCATGGCTGATCACCAGCAGATGTTGTGTTTTGGATGCTGGTGTTCCCAGCAGGCTTTTCAACTAGACTGGGGTCTATAGGTCCTACTTAATGAATTTGCTCAAAAAAATTATATTTAAAGGCAAGAAAATACAGGTAAAAACATTGTTTTTTTCATGCACTGGTCAGTTTTCAGAGTTTGGGTTGTTTGGCTTTTCATAACGTGTTGTTTCAGTCTGATGGAAAAAAAAAACAAAAAGAAAACCATCCAACTTTTAAGTGTCTATTTTATTGCACTTCTATTTGTGTGTGTAGATTTCAGTTCCAATACATATCTTTAAAGGCTGTGAGTTTTTATTTTACCTTCATTTTAGCAACACTTTCATACACCAAATTGCAGTTTTATTCCTATCTATATTCCGAAGGCTTTTACTGAGGGGTTTGTTCATATATCATTCATATATCATATATCATTATTCATTCATATGTAGCATATATATGTAGTGTTCAGATTTCTGCAGTGCATGCAAATTACTGCATATTTAATGAGGTAATGCTTTATTTGCATTTCGTATTGTAAACAATCAACTGGAGAAGTATGATGATATTCATTTGTTACAACTGCCTTAAACAAAATAGTGAAAAAAATCAATGAAAAGAAGCAAGAACATGGACAGAGGTGTATTATCTTCCAACTGTACTTTGCTGCACACTTGTTGACTGAAACATGGTATTCACGCACAGAAGTGTGAGTCTGCAAGGCCGAAATCCAATGAACGTTGCCTTTGCTTTGTTTTTCAGGTGAAAAATGTGTTTCCTCAGGAGGGTTTTGGCCGTCAAAAGAGGGGCTACAGAGAAATCAGTAACATTGACGTCAACATGAGTGACCCGCTTTTCACCAAGCAGTGGTATCTTGTAAGTAATTACAGCTGGTAATGTCTTCATTTGATTTGACCTTCAGCATTGGAAGCGATTGCATTCGATTAACCGGGATCGCTGATACTCTTCATTTAAACCATTTTCCTCATTAGCCGTCACCGTCAACACTGGTGCATGAACCAGCGTCAAAACACGCTGATATCTTCCTTATTTCTCCAGGGCTTATCGTGACAGGCATCCCTGTCTGTTTTGCCACGGAGAACGGTCTTTAATTTAGTTTGTCAGTTATAAACACCGCACAGCAGGGCTTCAGCGAAGTGTAATATCTGCGTGACATTTATTTTCCCTCCTGCGCCACCTCCCTCATAACATCTCATTTTCCACGCGGTGGATGCTCAGCTCGTGTGACGCTTTGGTGTTGTTTGATTAGATAAATACAGGCCAAGCGGACGGGACCCCAGGCCTGGATCTCAATGTGGCAGAAGCCTGGAGCATGGGCTTCACCGGCAAAGGTGTGACCATCGCCATCATGGACGACGGTGTGTGAAATCTGGCCGCTAGAGAGCAGTTATTAACACTAAATGGCTTGATAATGTGCAATAATGTAAACATTAAATGTCCAGTAATGTGTCATTTTGCAATCACCTTGCAGGTATTGATTACCTACATCCAGATCTCGCCTCAAATTACGTAAGTGCTTTTTTTCTCCCTTTTTGATCCACATGTTTAATATGATTTGAAGTAACCTTGTTGGATTGATGTACAGATATCCAGTGCTCGAGCAGGAAGATATAAAGTCAATGAAGTGCATGTTTAATTAATATGTGAATGGTTATTTGATAGATAAGTCATCTATTAATTGTCATCTATTAATTAATTGTATCCCAAGTTCATTGGGAATGTAGAAACATGGTGGCATGTCTGATTAGAAAACGGGACAAACACCAGTCCTTTGCTCTCTTTGATGAACATTTCACATGATAGGATGGTCTTAAGTCATTAATGCATCTTTTGGAAAGGATTCAAAGGTTGGGTGTGCATTCAATTCAAGTAAAAAAAAAAAAGGAAGGATGTGAGGTCTACTTATGGAGCAAATGTGGAAGATGCAGTGCAAAGGAAAATAAGGGAGGGGGGGAAGTACTGGTTTCACAACAATAACTTTATTGTCATATATACAGTTAACATGATATTTAGTGACTCATATGGGTCTCGAGTTGTCCTCTCACACGTCTAGATCTTGACTAGTGGCAGAATGTTGAGCACTAAGCAAGAGCAAAAGAAAGTGTCATTTTGCGATTCACAGCCTAATTAATGTTTAATGTTCATGTGGCTTATGAAGCAGTACAGCATGTACACAGTGGACTAAATCCAGCGTATGCCAATGATCCCCCTTCAAACCGGTCACAAAGACAGGCTTTCTTTTGCACAAACAGATGACACAGTTGCATGCTGTGTGCGATTAAATATGCAGCTAATGGTGGAGTTATCTTCTCCTCTGAGATGGGAGCTTGTTGCACCACGGCAATTAAGAGATGCTGCCACACATCAAACCATACATATAGCACATTTCTTTCCCTCTTTACTTGACCCTGCGTCTCTGAAAACGTGCTTTTGTCAGTCAGCCCTGACTTTTTATTGATGTGGACATGCTAAAATACTCTTACAGCATTTCCTGCACCTGTATTGAGGGCAGTGTCATGGCAAAAGCAGTAATGTTTTAGTTATGATGTTTTGAGTTGTGAGCTTGTTAGTCTGAATTGAATGAGATGAGAAAGAGTGATTCTGTGCCACAAAGTCTATGAATAGTTAATGCATGTTTCTTTTGTGTTGTCCTCAATGGTTGCACGCAACAACAAACATAATATGTATTAACTGATAACTTGTGCATAATTTTAGAGTTATTTTTAAGATTCATTAAAAAGAGCCGCTTCATCAAAAATTATGCACAAGTTATGAGTTAATACATACACAAAATTCAGTCATAATTTACTTGCCCTCATATCATCCCAAGCCAATAAAACTTTTAAGCTTGAAACACAAATGAAGGTATTTTTAATGAAACCCAACAGATTTCTGTTCTTCCATTGAAAGTCCATGCGATCATGCTTTGATGCTTCAAAAAGTTAATAAAGAGATCTGAAAAAAAAAAATAATTGAAATCTCTATGAATCAAACGATTTAATCTAAATCTTCTGAAAAGATGTGTGTTGACAGATTGGGTTGATGATTTCCAGCCCCAAAGCTCTCCAAAACCTGCTCAAAACATTCATAACCATTTGATAGAAATCTAATGCCATGTGAACCAGGGTTGACACTGACAAAATAACAATACCACAGTAAAATATCAAACATGGCAAATACAGTAAAAGAAAATTAGCAATTATAACAAAAATTCTACCCATATGGGTAGAAACTATTAAAGTATGTCAGAATTTGCAAACGGTTGTTAAGAAATTAAAAGACCTTAAAGGTAGGGTAGGCAATTTTTCCCAGAAACATTTTTTTATTTTACTGGTTGAAAGTCTCTTAATATCCTGATAGCAATCAATAATTAAAGTAGTCTAAATATTTAAATATATAAATATATCTTCTGTGGAAGTCTCAGGATCATAAAATGTTCGTCCAATCTTTGCATTTGGTCTGAATGCAGTGATAGGATGTCGTACCTGCCTGTCAAAATGTGTATTTGCATACCTCCGCACAGCCAATAGTGAGAGTTTGGGAGCGTGTAGCAGGTGGAGCCAGAGGATGTTTACTGGGTGTGGAATTCAAATTCAAAGACTTGACAAAATACACAGACACAGATAATGTGGTAAAACAAGGGTAAACATTGGCAGTGTTTTTACAAGATGGATAAATTTGATGGAATGTTTGGGTTTCAATGGATACGACAAACTTGTGGAGTTCTTCGAGTTAGAAGTATTCCTAATATGTTTTATTTTATTGACAGTAGCCTACTTTTACCTGTTGAGACACGCCTTCACTTTTATAGACCTGTAAAGGCCCCGATATACCTCAAACGAAATCGAAGAACGAACTGATATGACGTCATTTCGAACAAAATCAAGTTCGAAACAGCTCACCAAAGCAAACCTTCTGGGGGAGTTCGTTTTGGCTCCTAAACACCTTTGAGCTACCATTGGTCCGTGACGATTACGCAATCGGTGGGTGTGTTCTGGAGCTCCACCTTCTTTGACATGCTTTTTTTTTTTTTCTCGGTTTGTTTCTCATTCATTGGAGGTCAGGCTGGAGAACAACATCTCCAAGTCACTAGCAACATAAATACACTGTGTCGAATAGCTGAGCTGCCACAGATATATCCACACCTGTACGATCACTCGCGGAGAGACGTTAAAGATTCAGAGAAAGCGTTTAATTCCTAGAAAGAAATTGCAACAAAGCTTGGTGTCGACGACCCGGAGTTATGCAAAAAGCAACGTAGAAAGCCATGAAAAGAATGAAAGGAAAGAGTAAAGATATAATGTAACAAGTACCAAATACATGTGTTTCAAATAAATGTTACACCATACTGCTGCTGCTGCTGCTGCTGTTGTTGTTCTTTCAATAAGTGAATTTAAAAGGTATACAATAAATGAAATGCCAAAAGAACATACAATAATAAACCTTTGTTTTTATCAAATCAAGACACCACAGGTGTAACAATGTATCCAGTTTAATAAAATAAATGAACACTAAAATAAAGTAACAAACAGGTTTGTGTTATTGAGATGACTCCAATATTTTTTTCCACATCATGCTAAAGTTTTCAGACTATGAGCCATTCACACTTAAAGGACAGATTATGGAAACGGAATGGTTCTTTTGTAATTGCAAACATGATACTTTACTCAAACTGCTGCTAATCATTATTCTTTTGTTGATAATATTCTGCTACCCGTCTCACAGCTAGATACACCATCATTGCATCGTTGTTGTGTTTAGGACATACGCGCGAGCGTCGCGAGACATGTTTACATGAATCTACACCCCGCCTCCAGCAGCACGGGGGTGTTGGAATGATCGAAAACAGTATACCGTCGCTCAGCCTTCGAACTTCTTTTTGCCACCAAACGAAGAACAAAAACGAACTTTGTTTGAAGTATATCGGGGGCCTTTTTGAGCTGTGTTTGTGATGTTTGAGTTGGGGCAGGCGTGATGTGTGAAAGAGCGTTTGCAAAGGTTGTTTGAAAACATGATTTATTTTTGAAGTTCTGTTAGATGACAATAGTAGCGCAGAAACTGCCTACGCTACATTTAACCCTTGAAAACACACATGCATCGTTTTCAATGTCAACAGCAAAAACAGTTCCATTGTAGACAAAATTTCCCAGTGTAAGTCATCGGAATAAGCAATGTAATTAGTGCAACAAGCCATCTTTTTGGGTTGACACTGATACACTCATGCACACACCATAACAACTAAAAATGTGTAATTTGTGTTCAAAAATTAATAACAATAATGTGCTTACCTTTGTGCTGCGCTTTAACCTCAAACAGAACAATCCACTGTTTGATTCACTCTCCCACGCTTTACTGTAGCTACATCTTATATTTATGCTACTTTGGCGTAGCAATCACTGGGATATACAACTACAATTTCAAAATCTGATCCCTTATTTATCGCATCTGTCTTTTATCGCTCTTGATTGGCTAAAAGTGCGGCTTGTCTGACCAACACCAGCTGCTGTGTGTGTGTTTAGTATCAACATGAGGGCTGACTAGATTGAGTCAAAACCGGCAACACTGGCTCAACCAATAGTGTGAGATTGGCCGTGACTATATGTTTGCCTGACCTGTGAAAGATAGGAGAGTGTTCGAAAACATTATTTTTGCAGTTCTGTTTATGTAACAATAAACGTTGTTTCTGTGTAGATTTCTTGTTTAGTATATACAGTATTTACCGAGGAGGGCCTTCCAAACCACTGAAAGAATCAAGAGTCGGAAGCAGAATTGCATCCTTGCAGAATATTTCACAAATGAAACGCGCTAGATATCTGCCAGTGAAATAGAGCCATTATTGTTTTGAGACCCGCTGAGCTCTGTGAGCCGCAAGAGCACCACAGATGAGTTTTAACCCAAAAATAACCTGGCTTCGGCTGCGGAGGGGGATGATGCTGACGTCTCCAGCCGGGCCCAGATGAGGCAGTAACTCAGCATGTCCTCCCCTGCTACTGTTTTATTTAGCACCAATTCCTCCCAGACTTTCCTCGCCAGAACCGCAGTTTTTTTAGCAGAGCTATACTCGCCGAAAGATGGCATGTAAATGTTTGTTTTTAGCATTTGCGTGTGGCTGAAGTGTGTGGGGTTAAAAAAAGATTCAGGATAATTCGCCTAATAAGGACTAATGTGGGATGAGGAGCCAATTAGCATAATCGTTTGAAGGATTTTTTGACAGGGGACTGGATTTAATTCATCGCTCGCTAACTGCAGTCTCCAGGCGGCAGCCAGATGGAGACTTGCCAAAGAACAGAGCGCTGCTTCTTTCAACATACGACTGCTTTCCTCGATGGTGTTCAGTTTCCATGGTGATTAAAATGCTGTCATATACACATGAGGTCCTCAGAGCGGTGTAAACTTTGACCTCACAGATATTATACCTCCTATACAGGAGGTTTTAGGCCCTCCACTTCCCTTTAACGGTTAATAAACTTCTTGAGAGTGATATAAGAGTCCATTTATTGGGTATAATTTTGCAGTAATGACTGGCTGAGTGCACATTATATTTTTCAGCCAAATAACCGCTGCAGATGTATGTATGTAAACATCGCAGATTCAAAATATTGGTATCTTTGATGGCGTTTGGAGGCACTGATGTGGTTTCATGTTTTGGTCTTGCTCTCCATTAATGAACTCTCTTGGGCAGCAGAGAGCAGATGAACGGCTGGATGTGAATGTCGTGATTGCGTTGTGATGGATTACGGAGAAAGGCGCGCTGCAGTAAAGCGCAGCAAACCGATGTGTCATTAGTTCCTGTGCTCTGGCTGTGTGCAGGGGCTCTGGGGGCTGTTCGCTCCGGGACTGCTGGCCATTATCATGCTCTACTTTCTCTCAGCGCAGACTCACAGAAGAAATTGGCTCCTCTTTTTTTGGATTCTGTGGCAGTGGCCTTGCTGGTAGAGCTCTAATGTCTTGTGTTTTTCATTGAACAGGTCTCACGAACATAAAAATTCATATTTCAAACCTGTTCAGCGTTCTTTTTTCTATGGAACACCGAAGCAGAAACACTGGAAAAAAATCTGAAAATTTAAATAATTAGTATTTGTATTAACGATTAGAGTCCCAATGAAATGGAAGTAGCGACTGATCTCTTCTTCTATATTGTGACCTACAAACGAGCGAAACTGATAATTGAAAAAAAATGTAGTGCGGGACTTGGTTCTGTAGATCAGTTGTTGATCGTTTCGAGGCAGATCTGAGCTTGTATTGAACTGTAAGAAAGATTTTAAACAGACTAAATGATAGGAGAAATCCAGCCAGGGTTGCGATATGTACTGTATCACAATTGCTGTTTTACTGATGTGAAAGCTAACATTTTCAAGTATGTTGCTCACTTTAGAAATCAACAACAACAACAAACATGCCTTGACTTGATGTGGCCAAAAAAAAAAAAAAAAAAAAAGTCTTATTTTTATATAATATGGAATTAGAGTATTAGTGGACTGTTAGGTTTTAGGGTTACAAAAACACACTGAGCAACCCCCTTAACTGGCTAACTGATTTTGACAAAATCCCAGAAAAAAATATCGATATTTTTGTCATTATCGCACACTCTTCCGATGATGCTTCATGTTCTTGGCAGCCAGTGATTAAAAGCACTGAACATTTGTGGCTGGATACTGTAGGTCATCATCACCTACCAGATTGTTCATTGCATACATTTGGCTTTTCCTAATAGTTAACATTGAGCTGATGCTCCGAACAATAACTCCTTGAAGAAATTCTTGTCACCTTGTCATAAACACATTACTCATCAATGGCTCCACTAGGAGACGGACTAATTATGGAGCAGTGGATCTCATTTTTGAGGGTCCAGCATTCATGATTGGTATCGTCTGTAGACCGGCGGTATGAAATCCTCCCCAAGCCATTCCGTCCTCCCAGTTACCTGCTCCAAACTCGTCATTAAGCCAGGGCTCGGGAGCGAAAGGTCTTCCTTTTGTCTCCCACTGAGTCATCGTGGTAAATGCCAGACTGCATCCTCATCCGCCTGGAGCCACTGACTACCAGACTGCCATCTTTTCAACTCTGGCCTAACGAAGGCCGCGCTCAGGGCTCTCCGGGTAATGAATGCTCCAGATAATGAAAGAGCATATGGTGGCCCGGACCGTGCTGAGAAAAGCTGTTAAGACCAGAGCGACGGAGCGAGAGCGACCGCTGATGAGTGAGAGCAGGGAAGGTTCTCCAGAGGTTTCTGCTGGATCCGCTCTGAAGATGATTTCACTGGCTGAGTTTATGAGAGATGTTTATGGCTCCTGCGTCTTTCCTTGGTTTAGGATTGGGTTGTATATTCTGTGTGACAGTAGATAGAGAGATTTCACATCTTTTATATGGTGGTAGATATATCTAAACGGCCATCAGGACATAAATCTACACACAAATGTGATGAAGAATCAGAAATGCAAAGTTTTCGCACTGATGCCATACTTATAGGCTATATATGCTGTTCAAAAATGCTGTTGAAAAGTTTGGGATCAGTAAGATTTTTTATGTATTTTAAATAGGTTTTTTATGCTCACATGAAAAAAAACAGTAATATTTTCAAATTTAAAAATAATGCAATGTGTGTATATATACTTTAAAATATAATTGATTTCTTTGATGCGAAGCTGAATTTTCAGCATCATTACTCCAGTCTTCAGTGTCACATGATCCTTCAGAAATCATTCTGATATGCTGATTTATTATCAATGTTGCTTCATTTTTTTTTTGGAAGCTGTGATGCACTTATTTTCCAGTGATATCGTCGACTTGATTGCATAGATGCTATTTGAGCTGAACTGAGCTGGACGATGACTGAATCAATGATGACCTGACTTTAACAGTAAATTGAGTGTTTACTGTTGTCCTTTTGCATTCCCTAGTAAAAAAGTAATATATTTAAAATACATTTATTTCATACTAATAGTTCAAATCTATTAACATATTTACTGACAGATAACTTGAGACTTACTGACATAAAAATTATAATTAAACTTTACTTGGCATATTACTTGTGCACAATGCACTTTTCTTAATATTACGTCTAAAATGTGTTTTAATGTCACTTTTGATGATTGTATGATCTTTGAATAATATCAAAGTTTAAATGCAAAAAAAAATTAAATAAAAAAATTAAAGTGTACCTGAAGTATACTTGCAATAGCTCCACTTTAGCACAATGAAATATACTAAGCATGTCTTTAATTGGCCTTCAGCACTACTTCTGCACAATTAAAGTGCATTAAGTACAAAATTAGTTGTTCCAATTTAGCAGACTTTAAGTATACCAGTTTAGTATACTAAAAATACAATTGCAGGACATTTTATTAAGTACATAAATATAAAAATGTATTTCTACTTTGCATGAAATAAATGTATTTCAAATACATTTAAGTATATTTATTTTTAACTAGGGTTAGTACACACTATTTTTCCTATTTAACATGTAAAACTGCTTTGACGCAATCTGCATTGTTAAAAGTGTTATATAAATAAAGGTGACTTGACTTGACTTTAAATTTTTTTTAGGATTCTTTGATGAATAGAAAGTTAAAAAGAACAGCATTTATTCAAAATAGAAATATTTTGTAACAATATATACTACCGTTCTAAAGTTTGGGGTTAGTCATTTTTTCTTTTCTTTTTGGAAACAAAGTAGTACTTTTAAATTGATAAAACTGATAGTAGAGATTCATATATATATATATATATATATATATATATATATGAACTAGGGATGTAACGGTATGAAAATTTCTTATCATGATTATAGTGACCAAAATTATCACGGTTATCAGTATTATCACGGTATTGTTAAAATGTGCTGGAAATGTTAAAAAAGTACCAACACATAAATCACTTCACCAAGTTTTACATTTAAAAATCAACAAACAACAAATAAAATGACTTTTTGTTTGCATAATCACTAAAATAATAACATTACCAATGATGTTCGGATTTTAAATGACAACTTGACTGACAACAGTTTAATAACATGTTCAAATATCTAATGTAAATGTTCAAATAAAGCTTTGAAAAAGTTTCATAAAAAGGTAAACCTCACATTTCAGCCTTAAGCAAGTCAAAATGATAATTGATTAATAAATGGTTATATGTATTTTATCTGCTCCAAAAAATAATTCTACGTAACTTATCTGAATTGTTTAAATGTGTAGAATCCACATAAGCTTGTTTTTCCTCAACCGCTCAATATTTAGGCTACAGCAGAGCATGCAAATTCGGTCTGTTTTTGGCCAGACAGAAACTGCACACAGGCTGAATGTGAATATAAGTCTCTGTAAATCCACTCACTGACAGCAGGTGGCGCTTTATATGGAAAAGCTGAATTACAGCTGTTTCCCGTAAACTCCGCGGACAAAACAGTACTGCGATTAAGAACAGTTCCTTTAGGTATTACATGGAGCAAAGATGAAAACAAAATACCATCAAATTGTTTCTGAAGACAGTCAGAACCTTCAGAGGTACATTCATATAATTTATTAATTCATGTAATCATTTGTATAATTCCCTCAGCACTCTTTTAAAACCTCACAGCTTTTCTGCCCTGTTTTCACTCAAAACTCAGTATTTATTTATCGTGAGTTGTTCAGATCGCGGTAAACGAATACGGTTTTAATGATAATTAAAATATGAAACGGTAATACTAACCGTGGGGAATTTTATCATGATTTATCGTCGAACCAGTAATCGTTACATCCCTAATAAGAACAATATGATCTTGTAGTTTACTTAAAATTGGATTAAACATTTTTAACCTACTGGATTACATACAAATAAGCCTTAACATTTGTTCATTGAATTTTCATGCATATCCTTATATACACCATTACTGTGACACAATGACTCATACAGTGGTATTAGATTTTGTCATCACCTTTCTTTGTATCATCTCTCTGCTAGACCAGAATAAAGTTCCTCACATAATTTAGGTGTCAGTGTCGTGTTTCCTGCTGTGCTCAAATGTATTACCTCTGAGAGCGGCTGGATGGTTAATTAAGGAATAGCTAGACGAATGCTTAATGAGGGGCAACGCAAACACACAGGGGTGTGAGCACAATGGAAATTCCAGAGTTGGTTTCAAAATAATGAATGACTAATTATTGAAATAGGCTCATTGTTTGTTTTGACATAATTGGCACTAATTTGTAAGTCTGCGATGCGTGATGACGGATGCTGTATTTCTTGTCGATGTTTCAGAACGCAGAAGCCAGCTTTGACTTCAGTAGCAACGACCCGTACCCGTACCCACGCTACACAGACGACTGGTTCAACAGGTGAGGAGCTCAGCTCTGGAGCTGGACTGTGTGACTGTATTCTGATGTGCCGCGTGTGTTTGACTGATATCGGTGGCCACGACTTTGTGATCTTCATGTGAAAGTAGCAAGAAACATGTAGTCATGTAAACAAATATGGAGTGGGCACAAAGCAAAACTTATGCAATGGTTTGTATATTTACTATTTTACAGCTTTGAATTTAGAATCAAAATTAGTCTCTTTTAAACTTGTGCCGCGTATTGTTTAATGCTTTCAACTTCCAAACTAAAAATATAAACTAATCAACACAAAATTAACTTTAAGATAATACACTCTTTCTCTCTCTCGAATTTGAAATGATTTTGAAAAAAGTCTCTTACCAGTCTCTGCTCAATAAGGGCGTGTTCACACTTTTTTGAAAAGAAAAAGTTGACGAGTGCTTTTTCAGTAAAAAAAAAAAAAGCTGGCAGCGTTTGGTTACAAATAGCAGCCGAGGGCGTCTTTTGTTGCTATAACAACAGCTGCTGCAACAGTAGCCTTGTGTGCATACCTGTCAAGTATCCAGTTTTGGCCGGGAAAGTCCCGTATTTTACCCTTCTTTCCCGCCGTCCTCCTGTATTAGTATTTTCCCGTAAATCTCCCGTATTTTAACCTGCGTTATTAAAAAATAATAACACCGGAGTAAAAAAAAAAAAAAAAAGCATTTCCAATCTGAGCTGTCACTAGCCTCGCGATAACTGCCATCTGCAGTAGCCTACAGTACTGTAGGTGGCAGTTGTCGCGAGGTTAGTGTGTGAGGTCAGATGATGAGTGACAACGCGGGAAAAAAACAAAACCGAGACGGATAATGGAGGTAACAACAGTGACGGAAGGCACTCCTGCCAAAAAACCAAAACACTTGTGTAAATACCGCGATCAATGGGACAGCGAATTTAATTTTAGCATGGTACGAAAGATTGTTACAGAGAATAGGATGACATTAGACAACAGAACTGTTTGCGCTTTACTCTCATGTAAAATGAACCACTCTGGCCCAGCCCACAAATACACTCCTTCCAAAACAGTCATAAAGAATGCAAAGTCTGCAACAAACTTGTACAATAACTCACTAAAAGAGTAAAGAAAAGCAATATGAAATAAAAAGAATGTGGAATGAAAATAAAATGTAAAGACAAGCAATGTTAAATGAACAGAAAATATGCAAATAAGCCTTTAAATAAATGCTCTTCATATATACCCTTTTGTGTTTTCATTTGGGCTATAACACCTGTCTTAAAATGTAAGGGATACTGGAGCTTGTTTGGGGTGGTGGGACTGCTTGTTGGTGGGCGCCGAAAAATGTCCCTTATTTTCAAATCCAAAACTTGACAGGTATGCTTGTGTGTGCTGCAGAAATGTAGAGAAAGTTGGCTCTTGCGTTGGATTTTGAAGTTAACGGGGAGGATAATGTTGAAAAAAAGCACCTGATGTAGGGCTTTTTTTTTTTTTTTAGAAAAGTTGAACTTTTTAACTTGAAATGATGCTCTGAGCTGCAGATAAAGACGCCAGCGGTGGATTTAAAAAAGCGCTCAGGACTTTTTTGAAAACACGGTTTACTCCACAGGATTATAATTTAAAACAGACGCTGGCAGCTTCAAAAAAGACAAAAAGTGTGAACATAGCCTAAGGCAGTTTTCATCTGATCAAGAGTACAGTAAAAACAGTAATATTGTGGAAAAAATATTACAATTTAAAATGACTGTTTTCTATGTGATTATCTGTTAAAATGTAATTTATTTCTGTGATCAAAGCTGAATTTTCAGCACATTCAGTGTCACATGATCTTCAGAAATCATTCTAATATACTGATTTGCTGCTCGAGAAACATTTCTGATTATTATCAATGTTGAAAAAAGTTGTGCTGCACAATATTTTTGTGGAAACCTTGATCAATTTTATTTTTCAGGATTCACAGATGAATAGAAAGTTCAAAGGAACAGCAGTTGTTTGAAATAGAAATGTTTTGTAAGGTTTTAAATGTCTTTAGGTACTTTTGATCAATATAATTTTGGTACTTTAAATACTATATATTATAAAGTATAAAAGAGAGAGAGAATCTTACTGACCCCAAACTTTTGAACACTAGCGTACACTACATGTCTAATAAGATGTAAGATTACTCCGAGTGTACTGAAGGATTTAGCCGGGAGTGGGCTGGCAGTGCATTGACCTGCAAGTGTGTTTTTCAGCAGTGGTTGGATGAAGGACTCCTTGCCCCTCTGTATTGATTTTCCTTACACGTAGCCCCATTAAGTCATCTCTGACTGGCTCTCAGCCCAGCTGCATTAACACAGTGCGCCGAGCCTTTCCTTCTGCACTCATATCAGAGCAGCCTGACCAAAACCCTCACCCAGAGGTGAAGATTAAGAGCAAAACTGTGCCATCATTTCATGTCGCGTTTCTAAACCAGAGCCACTGCTAACTCTGATGAAGGACTCAGTATTCAGGAGATTCTGATTCACAATAAACCTTAATTTATGCTCTGTGTGATGCAAATAGTTTTAATAGTTAAATCAATGCTTTCCTCCACTCTCTCTGAATAAATCATTTGATCGTCCGCTCTGCTGCGCATGCTGAAACTGAAGAAATAAGAGCTGTTTATGTGAGTGAGGGAGTGTGGACAAGAAAGAAACAAAAATATCACCATAAAATATGGCCCAGTTGAACATACTCTGGCCCTCGCTGCTCAAGTGTGTGATAGATTCTCTATAAATGTCTGAGCCAAGCTGGATGTGTTATTATTCAGGTAGCCATAAACATGTCGACAGCTTAAAGAAATAGTTCACCCCAAAATAAAATTCAGCTGAAAATGTGCTCAATCATTAGATCAGCCAAAATGTAGATGAGTTTGTTTCTTCATCAGATTTGTAGAAATGTGTCTCTGCATCAGTGTCTCAGCAATGGATGCTCTGCAGTGAATGGGTGCCGTCAGAATGAGAGTCTGATAAAAACATCACAATAATCCACACCACTCCAGTCCATCAGTTAACATCTTGAGAAGACAAAAGCTGTGTGTTTGTAAGAAAAAAATGCATCATTAAGATTAAAAACATTATTGTGATGTTTTTATCAGCTGTTTGGACTCTCATTCTGACGGCACCCATTCACTGCAGAGCATCCATTGCTGAGACACTGATGCAGAGACACATTTCGCCAAATCTGAAGAAGAAACAAACTCATCCTAATCTTGGATGGCATTAATTGGACACATATATATAATCCCACCCCAAATTCATGCCATTGCTTGATAGTGTTTCTGATACTCAACAATAATACCTACAGTATGTAGAGATGCAGAGCCAAAACGGTGATACTTTTCACAGCAATCAACCTGCTATGAATGGTTTGTAGTTATCTCTCTATATTAAGCTAGAGAAATTTGAAATGAGACTGGAAAATGCCATTTAACCGATTTAAATTCAAATCTCCCCTGCTCCTGTAAAGGCATATATCGTGCTATATTCACCACACTAGCCTGATTAAACCTAATTAAAAAGCAATATTCACTCGAGAGAGACAGAATTCCCAGCTATGAACCTGTTCAAAACTGAAATATATCCAAAAGCACAGGGTAGATGTTTTCTTGGCTTGGCTGCAGAGCTGTTTATTGTGGAGGTTTGTGCAGCAGGCAGATATTTCTCCTGCGTTTGTATGTATGTATGGTGGACAGAAGGTGCCCTACGGGAGGAAGGTCAGTGAAGACTGGCAAGCCTTCTGTCAGCGTGCCGCACTGCTCAAACAGCACGCCATCACACCTTCAGAGACGCTCATTGTGCCAAAGACACACGGACACAAATGCTAAGAGTTGCTGTGCTTTTATGGAAATTTTTACAGTAGTAGTTAAATGACAGTACGTGTTTTGTTTGGTGATGCCTTTTTGGTTCTTACCTGGTGCTAGTATAAAAACTGTATTCATGACATGAATGCTGCACATCAAGGACAGACAGAATCTAATAGAAGGAAGACAAGTGGCTCTTGTGTTTTTCCAGCCTCGGTTGCGGGTGTGAAGCTTGCTTGGGGCGTGTGCTGAGAGCAGCAGTAATATCATCTGAGCTGCAGACTCACAGCGTAATCAGACGCTTATATATAAATAGAAACGCTGTCTGTCTGAGTGCAGGGGAGGAGGACGCATTGCTGTGGCTCTTCCTGAGGAGTCTCTGTTCTTTAGCAGCTCGTCTTGTGCGTTTGAGGCTTGTTATTTAAGTAGGGCAAGGGTCAGAATCAATAACTTCATTTACATACACATGAATTCAGATTAATATCAGAATGTAGTCAAGTGTCGTGAACCCAGCTGAGCCAATATTACAGTTTCATTTAGAAATCTAAAAGGTAAACATCTTATTGCAATTGTAATGAAATATTTAATTATATGTCCATACAAAAGCCTTTATTGGATGCTCCATGATACAGGCAATTTCTGACGGACAGATTCTGAATATGCACATTTAAGGAAATATATTTTGCAATGGAGCAAGTAAGCAAAATTATCAGAATAATGGCCTTAATTAACCTTAATGTAGATTTTGTTTTGATGAGGAACAGAATGAAACTGTGGTTATTTGCTGAAAGTCTTGCCCTCTGTTGTAGTTTTAGTTCTCATGCATGGATTCAGACTTGACACATCATTATCGAGTACAAGACATGTGCTCTCATCACTCACTCCAGACCTTCAACTTCTGAATATATGAGCAGAAGCCAAGGAAAGCTATGGTGACTGGAAAGATTTTTAGCGGATACCTTATATTTTGCTCGTTTGTCATCAAGCAAACAGTGAACATTTTGCGATCGTATTTATGCATTCGGAAGATGCGCTCATCCAAAGCAGCTTAAATCACATGCATGGCACACGTTTGAGCCTGTGATGCTGGCGTTGCTGTGATCTACTGTCTGAGCTTGTTATGGAGCTTTCAGAGCACTGCTTCATGAAGCTTTGAAATCTTTGTGAATCATTTGTGTGGAACCAGTGGTTCGTAGTGCGTATCAAATTAACAAAGTCACGCGATTTTAGTAAACGAGGCTTTACTGTATGTCACAACTGTTTTGAAGTGTTCTGAAATTTCAGTGGTTTTCCACTAGTGGGCAATGTTTTTTTTTTTACCTGATCTTGGATCAGTTTTATACATTCATAGACGTTCTTCATGTGTGTCATAAAAAGGTAGGTTTTTTCTTTACATTTCGCGAGTTACCGGTTAGAACGAAAAAAACAACATTACTTCATAAATTCAAGGCTCTGTAATTTCCTCATCCATTTGACACAAAACTAAGCTATTCATTATGTTCATATATTCGTTATGAAGAAAATCCGTTAGCCTAGTGTATTTGTTATGAAGTTGATTTAAAATTCTTCATAACAAATTTGAAGAAGTTAAAAGTAAAAAAAAAAATGGAATTAGCCCGTAGTCTATAGATAGGCCTATAGGCTTATTCTATTTTTTCCTAACTTTTATTAGACTGCAGATTGAAATAAAAGTATTCTTGATAATCTTTAAAATGAGAGAAATCACTGACATAATTTAGGCTATACTTTCTTTGACTGCAGAAAAAAAAAACCCTGAAACCATTTAATTTGCAGTGTTAACTTGTGAAGTAAATGAAAGACAAGAAATAAATCACAACAATCAAGAACAATGAATGCAAAATTAATTTTGCAGTGAATCCATCTCCTCTGCATACTATCGCTGGCATCAGTAGCAAATATTAAACATGTTTAAAAAAAATCTTTGTGAAAATGGCTGGCAACGACTGATTCTTGAATTTGAAGACTATAATCTTTAGACACCACAAACTATGCGACTGCAAACAGCGACTGAGGCTGTGTCCGACTGGGAGGGATCAGTCCTCAAGACCAAACTCCATTCATAATCGGCCTGACAGTCGTGTAGTGTGTTCTCGGCTTTAGGGATGTTTATATTTAGCTTGTTCTATATTTCTATTTACACCAATTGTGAAATGTGAAATAACTGTGAAATATGTGACGTGCGACTGATGTTTTTCAGTCATGGCACCAGGTGTGCTGGAGAGGTGTCTGCGGTTTCAAACAACAACATCTGTGGGGTGGGCGTGGCCTACAACTCCAAGGTAGCAGGTACGTCTCTGATAGGCTCTGACAGTGATGACCTCACAATAACATTAACATCTCATATGAGATGTCAAGCGAATGGTCTTGAAAGTAGAGGAGAGTAGGCGTCGCTGTCAGGGAAGGAACCAGAAAAGAGCACAAAACCAGTCTTAAGTCGCTGGCGTATATTTGTAGCAATAGCCAAAAATACATTGTATTGGTCAAAATTATCCATTTTTATTTTATGCCAAAAATCATTAGGATATTAAGTAAAGATCATGTTCCATGAAGATAGAGAATAGAGAAAGATAAAGAAACTTAATTTTTGATTAGTAATATGCATTGCTAAGAACTTCATTTGAACAACTTTAAAGGTGATTTTCTCAATATTTAGATTTTTTTGCACCCTCAGATTCCAGATTTTCAAATAGTTGTATCTCAGACAAATATTGTCTGATCCTACAAACCATACATCAATGGAAAGCTTATTTATTCAGATTTCAGATGATGTATAAATCTTCATTTCGAAAAATTGACACTTAAGACTGGTTTTGTAGTCCATGGTCACATTATTACTGATATTAAGTTTTTTTCTTTCTGTACTGGCTATTGGATTGTGAGGCTTGCTCGTGTCAGCATGACATCACAACAACTGCTTCTAAGCAAAAGCTGCTTCTCAAACAAACCTAATAATACCAAGAACATTTATTTGGTTGCATATGGTGCAGACAAATGTACAAATTCAGCATGCAATTCAATCGATTATTTGTGTAGCGCATTTTAAATGCATAATGTTTAAAAGCAGCTTTACAGAAAATGCATGTTTCAAATGTTACAACCAAGAAGCAGAAACAATATTCAGATTAACGTGTTTGGATGCTATCAAGACAGTGTTGTAATTAAAATACTTGCATGCTTTATCCGGTTTGTTCTGTGCTGTCGGTAATGATGAATGTCTTGTCCCCGTTTGAGACATTGCTTTGTTTCTTAGCCTAATGGAATATCAGCTCAATTGATCATTTCTACCCTTCCCGTCTTTCACAACATCCAGCAGACAACACCAACAGCAGCATCAATAAAAACATCATTTACGCTCTGCGGCACATTGATTTTTTTTTTTTTTCTTTTCAAAAGGCCAGAAAAGAAAAGGCGAGTAACTAATAGCCAGACAAAGTCTTTTGTCCCTCACAAAGGGACACCCGCATGACTCTAGCTTCAGCTCTTCAGCTCACAGAAGGATTTCCTCCAGGAACAAGTCAGAATGACAGCCGCTGATGTTCCTGGAGTGCCTTGGATTTAAGCTTTAACATGTGTAGGATACTGATACATGTATATAGAAAACACTGTATACAGAGTCTAAGTACATTTAGTACAGTCCTTTGTTCAGGAGTACAATTATACAATTATTTAAAAAAAAACTATTGAACTTATATTAGATTTTTCTTCACAGTGTACTTTCATAGAAAATAAATAAATAAATAAAAAACTACTTAATTAACAGTGTACCAATAAGTTTACTTAAACTTAGAGTAAAGAAAAAGTTAGATGTTAACTAGTTGCTCAAAGTTTACTACTGTTACACTTAAAATTATACTTTTATAAACTTTATAATGGGCCATTTTATTCCCAAGAAATATTGAAATAGTACACATACACTTATACTACCAGTGAACTGATATTAGTATACCTACTACTACTATAGTATGCTTAGTGTATTTTAGTGTGTATACGTTTCTCGTGTATAAGTGCATAGTGTATAGTGCATCATTTGGGACGCAGCTTTGAACTTAAGTTTTTTTTAATAATAGTGTACTTAAGAAAAGTATAATTAAGTATTTTAAGTATATCTCAATCAAACGATAAGGTATACAGAAGGCCAAGTGTGCTTAGACTTTTCTGTATAGTTGCCAGAATTAAGGCTTTGAAGAGTATACTTTTATCAACTAAAAAGTAAGTCAGTTGAGTCCCAAGATGTATTGACATATACATACAAGTATACTCAATGATATTAGTACACTTACTAAATAAAGTTTACTTAGAATACTTGAACTTTACTTAAGTTTGCGTAATAAAATGAACTTGCAGTACTTGAACTTTTGTAAGTGTAGTCCAGCATAAGGTCATTTTCAGCAGGTTTGGTAGCCGAGAGAGAAATCGAAGTTAAGGTGAAAGCTCGTTTGTGCTTGATGAAGCACCTAAGCCATTATCTTCAGTGAATCTCAAGCCCTCTCACCCCTGCACTCATCACCGCAGAGCATCAATAGAGTAACATCAAGGGTTTTCCTGCTGTTCCCATGTTCTCAATCCTGCCATTTCGCAGGCATTCGTATGCTGGACCAGCCCTTCATGACGGACATCATCGAGGCCTCGTCCATCAGCCACATGCCACAGGTCATTGACATCTACAGCGCCAGCTGGGGTCCCACCGACGACGGCAAGACGGTGGATGGCCCGCGTGAGCTCACCCTGCAGGCCATGGCCGACGGAGTCAACAAGGTACCTCACGCTTAAAAACCACAGAGGTTTCTCACAGGATAAGCGCAGCTAAATTGATTATCTTGTGAATCACCTGAGAGAAAAAAAGAGGACAAAAAACTGAGGTACAGAATTGTAACATCTGGTCCAGTCAGAAAAAAACCCAGAGTTCAGCGTCTTCCTGGTCTCTCTCTGCCACTTCAGATCAACTTTAACATCAGACACCTAAGCAAATAATGCTGCATTTCAGAAAATATGAGTGTATTTAGAGATTCAAATTCAATATAAAACCAGTTTCACTCATATAACTAGAATTTGCATTTCCAGAAAGAAATCTCTCTGTATATTCCTGATATCCCACAGACAAATCATAGTTTAGTATGCAGATAATATGACGATGTTATCATTATTGGCTATCTTTTGAATTGCAAATATCAGTGTAATCAGTGTCGATGAGAATTTCTCACATTTTAGTCTTTGTAAATATAAGTACTTGTCTCAAGCAAATGCTGAAAATTCATTAATTTCAAATGCTATGCTGATTATTGTCCAACTCCACATTTCCAAACCATCTTCATGATTGCTCCTGTAATATGAAACAGTCCCGAACAAATAGTCCTACACTAGTTTTTAACCAGGAAACCACCTTAAAAACATGTGGTGACGAGAAAGCCACATGATGAATCAAACCTCAATACAAGTTGAGGTGAATATTAATATATTGAAGGTGCACACAGTGTCATACAAATACTAAACACCATCATGATAACACTCATGCCACTAAAATAATGCAATTAGTATTAATTTAACAACATTAGATGTTACATAAAACCCTAATGTACATGATAAAAACAAAAAACAAAAATAATCATAGTTATTGCTCGCCACTGATACAAAGGGAACATACCATTAGCTAATTAACAGATTTTTACAATAGTATTTTTACAGTCTTGTACCAATACAATTTCCGTCATTTTTTATTCAGACCACAAGCATTCAAAGGCATTTATGTGTTGCATCCATGCAGCCTCATTACAAAATAGCTTTGACTCCTCAAGACTCTCCAGGAGTTCTCCCACATACTGTATGTCAACCTTGCAAAGTCTCCTCGCGTCACACTAAATGTGTCATTTAGATGCACATTCCCTGTCCGTGACTGCTGCCTTCACAAATTGCCTCAGTTAATGGGTATAAATGGTGCCGAGTGCTCCTCTGCTGAGCAGGATTTATGAGGGCGCTCCACTTGTCAAGCCGAGGCATCGCACAAAGTAATCGCTGTGTGTTTTGAGCAGCCCTTTGCAATTGAAATCAGATTGGACGAGAATAGCAGTGATGGGTGAAGACCGTCTGTCCCTCAGGCTTCCTCACTGCAGTTGGAGAGGACTGAGGTTTAGCCTGGGAGTAATAGTGAGCGCTATTTAATCATTACGAGGGTCAGATGGCAAACACTTCTTGTATGCTTCATTTATTTATTTGTAGGATGCCACAGTGCTAATGAAACGCCAGATACAGTTGAGCATTGCGGTTTGGCTGCTGGTGACAGTGTGTTTGGCATAATGTCAGTTACCACAGCAAATCATCTCGACTTGTCACTCAGAATTTGTGGTCACTGTACAGCAAATACGCAGCAGACATATAAAGATATATGCAATCTTTCAACCCCAGTGTCATATCCTTGTAACACTGTATGATTATGCACAAAATACACACAATGATAAAAGAAAGAGGAGAAAACTCTAGAATTGATTTCAGTGGATCTAACTGTAGGACAGTCTTCACATTTTTGCTTCAAACCCTGTGGAACGATGGCTTTGTGGAAGAAATCTGGGATCAGTCCCAATGATTATCTGCTGATAAACTTGCCACAAATGCTGTCAATAGACTAAATAAAGCAAGAATGTTCCTTTAACCAGCTGACTTTTGATTGACGAGTTTCTGTTTTGCTGTTGGACACTATGGCAATGCTGGTCCACCAGCTAGACTAGCAAACATATCAAATAGTAAAATATATAACCAGCAATACACATTCTGTGTCTATTTAATTTAATTCCAACAAGAAAGGCGATATAGGTAATGCAAGTGTGCGAGACAGAGTGTGATGCACAAACAATACCGGAGTTACAGAGTAACTTAAATACAGGACAAACGAGGGAAATAATGACAAAACACCTGTGCTTATTAAATGAATCACCATGACATCTAATAAGTGGCGGGAAATTAAACAAAAGAAGACAGGAAGTAAAGAATACAAACTACAAGTCCATGAAAACAGAAACTAAAATAAAATAGCTGAAAGTCTGTGAGAGTAAGTAGACATTACACACGTCCAATTATTGAACCCTGGTGCTGTGCTGAAAATTACCTTTTAAAAATTGCTCATTGTGCTATATTATTACTCCGCCTTTTATCCACCTATTTTCTTTTGTATTACTTTGAGAAACTAATTGATCTGAGCACCTCAGAGTTTCAGTGAAAAAAAAGAAGCAATATTTGTGGATAATTTGGCAAAATTCACTCAAAAACATGGTGCATAAACTCAGATCAATACAGCCGATCAATCAGCTCCAAAAAAGACATAGAAAACTGTGCTAATTGAAGGAATACAAGATGCTAAAAAACATCCGGTATTCGGTAATAATAGCATATTGAGAGATTTACAAACAATTAACAAGCTAAGTGTAAGGTTGGGGAAAAAAATCTTTAAAAGTACAAAAATGATTGAATTTTGGGGGGAATTTGTTAACCCTGTGTGAGCGCAGTCAGTAGGTTTTATTCCAATGTGACATTAACTAGCATTTTCAGGGAGAAGAAAATACATGAGGGTTAAATATGTCAGAAGGTAAGCGTAACCTGGATCTTCTCAAATGTTCATCATCTTATTTTAGGAAGTTTTCTCCCTTGCCACCGTCACCTTTGTCTTGCTCCATGGGGGATTTGTAAGGCACTTTACTGTAAAGCTGCTTTGAAGGAGTGAAAAGCAACCATACAAATGCAACCATAAAAACTTTTCAGACTTTTGACCGACCTCAAATCATGATTGAGGAGAGGTGTGCTTTTACTGTTCCCAGCAATCAGGCCTGGCATTTTCACCTGGCAGTTGATAAAAAATTGGTGAATAATCCCACAAACTTGTGTTGAAGGAGGACCCCGAGTCATTCTTGAGAGCAGAATATCACAGGGACTTCAGGCACTGTAAGAAATCATGTGTACTGTAGCAATGTGATAGAAACTACTCATAATTATAACCCATACTGAAGTCATTGTCATGACACTGCATTGTGTGAATAGCTGCACAGACGCTCCTGTTCCTGCTCTTTGACCAATTGTTCCTTCAGTCGTCTGGAAGAAATGTTTTCCCTCCCACACTAAACAAAGCTTGTTACAAAACCAGCAGTGCTTAAAGCACAACCCTTTGTTTTAGCTAATTGTTCCAGAGTTCAGCTGATGGGTCTCCATTCATTAACAGCAAGAGAGAAAGAGAAATAGAGAGAGAAATGACACCAGTTGAAGTTGTTTGTGGTCTGTAATATTGGATCTTTTCTTTTACAGGAACCATAATATTAATTTAATCAGTTGAGCAAAATGTAAAAAGAGTTGGATCATGGTCCAGGCCAGTGGTGGGGAACGTTGATCCTGGAGGGCCACTCTCCTGCAGAGTTTAGCTCCAACCCTGAAAAACCCTGGAAAAAAAAAATACCTAACTGCATCCTGAAGACCTTGATTAGCTGCTTCAGGTGTGTTTGATTAGGGTTGGAGCTAAACTCTGCAGGGACACCGGCCCTCCAGGATCAACGTTCCCCACCCCTGGCCTAGACCAATGGGGCCAGTACCCTGAGAGGTCTGACACCCAGAAACAAGGCACAAATGAAAAATTGATATTGATAGACAAAAACACTCAAATAGGTGCCTCTAAATGTTGGCACAGTGTGAAATAAACTAAGAAATGCAACATAGGTTCATCTGAAAACATGCTTCTACCTTCATTTTTATTCCTTTTCACACAAATTATGATTACAGGAGCAGATGATTGATTTGTGCTGTATTGAAAACCCTATGCACCTTTGGTGTTCACGTGCAAAAATGACCAGCCTACAAAAAATAGCTCATAAATTTCTCGTTATGCCTCACTTGAAAGAAAACAAGTTGATAAAAAGATTGACTCTAGCATTTGGTGATAAAATAGCATAACAAGAAACTTATAAGCAATTTTTTATAGGCTGGGAATTTTTGACTGGGAACACCACTAGTGTAACAAGGTGGAAAAAAAAAAAAACATTCCCCCCCAAAAAAGGGGGAGTTGTTTTACCCTGTTTAAGGAAAGTCAGTACGTTTTTGTTTAATCTGATAACATGAACATTTTCGGGAAAAATTATTTCCTCTCCGGGTCAAAATGAGGGGTAAAGACTTGCGATCTCAAAACACTTACTGTAGTGCATAATTTGTTCATTAATTTTGATGTTTGCATCACATAATCAGTTCCATATATATGGCTTTTCCTATGAAGTAAACTTGCTCGGTAGCTCACCTGGTAGAGCACTGCACTTGCATTGTGGAGTCCCATAAATCACAAGTCACGACTCTCTATAACAGATATCCCTCGATAAACTCTTCTTATTTTTATCACAAAAATAAATGATGAGGATGTTGTGAAAGGCAGTCATCTGTGGGATATATCTTTCTGAGGTGAAATCAGGTTCAGGACGGTTCCAGTTGTGTGCTATTGAGTCTGGAAATTTTTACAGCAATATTCAATTTGGTGTGCCAAAGTCATCATAGGTGCTTTAAAACATGCTTTTGAAACACAATCGCTTTTTCCGCAGCATGATAATACAGAGTGTGACAGTGATAAAATGATGGGGAGCTAATCGTTTCATCCATTTTGTGTCTGAACAATGACTCTCAGATGGAGTCGGAGGGATGCATTGAGCTAGGAACTAAATCAGAGCGTATCTCCCGATCAAAGATCAAAGACTAGTCAAAGTAAGATAAAAATGTGGTTGCTTCAACAAATGTGTTTTTTATCTCACGTTGTGCTCAATGTGCTTTTGTTAACACTATCACTTTGGTTTAGTGTAGGTGGTACGAATGCAATAAAGCTTGAACTTCTTAGCGGATCAAAACTGCTGCGATATGTACAATGACCAATGTAATAAAACATTGCCAGATTAACATTCATCTGTTTCTGATAAATTAAATACACTTTTAGCACCACTCACTGGACATCTAAACGTGTTGCAAAACCCACAAGAAACAATGTTTCGTATCATTTTACAGAAATTACAGGCACATTTTTCCAATGAGTCAGGGTTGAAGAAATGAGATGCGTTTTTGGTCTCTAGCACTTCCTCGGCTCTAATAATGCCTTCTGAACACCTTAGCATAGCTTCGAGGTTGATGAAGTCCAAATTGCAATGTATTAAACACGTGGTGTGTAATTGTGGCTTTATTGCATTACACCATTGTGACTTTGTTTCTCATATTAGCAAACAAGTTTTATTAGCCCCTTGACAAGTCACATTTGCCAAACATAAGATTGGGGTTATTAGATGCTGAATGAGTCATTTTGATATAAAATCTAAATTATGAGAAGTCATAAAGTTTCTGTAGCGATTGCAGAATGTGAAGACACCATCTTATTTTCTTATTTGTTTACTCCAAAGAGGCTGATGCCCAGGGGTCTGGAAGCACCGTAATCTCTCCTCAATGTGTTAGCATGGTAAATCACCACGTACTGTTCAAATAACAATAATCAAGCACCCTTTTAAGATCACAATTGCACTGTACAAATTTCCTCCTGTCAGGTGCCTGCCACTATAAAACACAAAGCCTAAAGAAAAGAGCGCTTTTGCATTCAGCTAAAAGCATCAAAATTATATGTTCAGACGAGAACCTTAAACACAATGCCTGTGCCTGAATCATCGACACTCAGAGGAGAGTTGTAGTCTTTAAAAGGTCTCGAAACGCCTCTCTTATGTCTTGTTGAATTACTATGCGAGTGTAATTTGTATGATAAATTGAGTAAATCTGGAAGGCTCTTGAAGAGAAATATCAAAGAGCGTGGACTGCTCCTTATTGAGCTGTAGCAGGTGCGAGTGCTGTTTGTAATCGTGCCGTTCTTGCGTGTCCGACAGGGCCGAGGTGGGAAAGGCAGCATCTATGTGTGGGCCTCCGGAGACGGTGGTAGCTATGACGACTGTAACTGCGACGGATACGCCTCCAGCATGTGGACCATCTCTATTAACTCGGCCATCAATGACGGACGCACCGCGCTCTACGATGAAAGCTGCTCCTCCACCCTCGCCTCCACCTTCAGCAACGGCCGTAAACGAAACCCTGAAGCAGGCGTGGTGAGTGTGTGTGTGTTTATCGGTGTTTCCTACAGATTTAGTTTGTTTGAAATGGGGGGCACCAACTCAGTCCTTAAAAAAAAAATTACTTGCAAAACACAAACAAAGCCATTTTCCACCCCAAATTATGTTTTATTAATTATTATTTTTAAAGGCACAATGTTGTATATATAATTATATTAGGTGGCCTTAACTACTTATATTTAAATTAATAATTTGATACAATGCACTTATTGTGTACATACATGTTCTTACATTGTACTTATATTGTTAATAATACCTTTATGTAATTACATCTGTAATTAATTTCTGTAATTACATTTATAATTACACTGTTGACCCATCCCTTACACCTTAACCCACCCTTAAACCTACCCATCCCACCAAACCTGTCCCTAACCTTACCCACATCCCACTTTAATAGCAGCAAAAGTGTTTTGCAATACAATATGAACACATTAAGTACATTGTACTTATTTTTTTATGTAAGTACAGAGTAGTTAAGGCCACCTAATATAAAGTGTGACCTAACATTTATTACAACATTATTACAATGGTATTACCATTTATTACTATTACCGTTATTACATCTTTTATACATTGTTTATATATACACTGTTTTAATATAATGTTTGTGGTAATATATGTTATGTATTGATAGAAATAGATTTATTATTATTATTATTCCACTATAATTTCAGACATATTATTATGAAATTTATTTGATTTAATTATAATGCCCTTTATACAACATTATTACAACATCACCATTTATTATTTTAATTCTTATTATTTTATTATATCCACTTTTATATTTTATATCATCTTCTTATATTTTACTCTTTTTATTTTTATCACTGGATGTTGTGAAAGGCAATCATCTGTGGGATATATCTTTCTGAGGTGAAATCAGGTTCAGGACGGTTCCAGTTGTGTGCTATTGAGTCTGGAAATTTTTACAGCAATATTCAATTTGGTGTGCCAAAGTCAATAGGTGCTTTAAAACATTTTCGAAACAGCTTAAAACACCTTTTTTAAAGCTTTTAAAACAGCTTTTGAAACACAATCGCTTTTTCCGCAGCATGATAATACAGAGTGTGACAGTGATAAAATGATGGGGAGCTAATCGTTTCATCCATTTTGTGTCTGAACAATGACTCTCAGATGGAGTCGGAGGGATGCATTGAGCTGGGAACTTAATCAGAGCGTATCTCCCGATCAAAGAAAGCGTCTGAGATGAAGACTGTGGTTAGTCTGTCAGAGGAAAGGCAGGAATTGCCTCGTGTCAGTCCGGATTCTCTCAGGGTGATCAGGGCTGCTTGGGTTTGGTGTTGTGAGTCGCCAGTTTATCGCTTCTCTCTGATTGAGCACTGAACAGAAGAAATGAAACTAAAAGAAATGGCAAATGATTACATTTTTTTAATTAAAAAGGGGAAGATTATTAGTGAATTATAAACTTATATTTTGATCAGTTTGTCACACAAAACGTTAGAAGACACAGTTAAAATAAATGCAGAAATTAACAGTTTTTATGTTAATTACATGGTGTCTATTTGGGACTTGAGAGAATTTAAATAATTGTCATAATATCTATAATACAAAATATAGCAGACAGGTTTGGAACAACATGAAAGTGAATAAATTATGAAAGCAATTTCATTTTTGGATGAACAATTTCTTTAAAGACAGAAAATACGATAATATGTCTTGCTGTTAATGTTAATGTTTAATGTTTAGTTAGGTGATACTTGTGCGGATTCGGTGATTACATTATGAAGCAAATGAATTGATATACACTGCATCTGAATTTCTTATTTATAGCTGTTTCTTCATTGTTAACATGATACCTGCGACAGCTTTAGGAAAAACATACACAAGATTTATTAACCAATATTTTTCACAGACAATGATATCCATTCAAATATATTCACACAAATTAGGCCTACACCACATAAAACAAAGCACTAAATAATTCATTTTTTTTGACTTTCATCTCATTGCTTTTAGTGAGGTTTGCTTACATCAGTCAAAATTGGTCACAAGTACAAACGCCCATCTCTGGAGGGTAAATATGGATGCTTCTTTCATCTCCTGCCTTTGATAGATCATGAAATGCCGGGCAACTCCAAAGTCTACATTACCTCAAAGTGTTGTGACGAACAAAGCTTTGGGATTTTGTAGGGTTTTCCTCACTGCACAAATGAACCAAGTGCTTCATTACAAGTTCTGTTAATCATCAACAAACAGGACAGGAAGGGAAATTTACTGAATTGCATTTAAACAAATTCAACACAGTCACACAACAGAGGAATTTCATTGGGCCAACGCAACAACAAAATGAGCAGGAACAAATCATTTTTATTTTGCTGTTTCCACCTTGTACACTTAAAAAAAAAAAAAAATTCTATTAAATTTAACAATTACAAAGATTCAGCAAGCAACATTGAATTAAATGAAACATTTTAAGGTAAAAAAAAAAAATGAAACATTTGTGTTTTTAAATTGTATTTACTATTTTGAAAAATCACTTTTTACAGTGTATGTTGGTTTGACTTCTTGATGTTATTCCACTATAGTCAAAAAATATGAATTGATCTAATAACAATGATCTAATGTTTTTGGAAATTTAAATTTAACCCAGAATTATGCATCCTGTTTGCTCCCTCTGAAGTCAGTTCAAAACTGAATTAGAATTTCAAAGGCATTTTTCACCTGCTGTTTGTTGAAGTGTAATCAGAATATCATTGGCACCAATGTTTAATTAGGCTTTCTCTTTGTCTGCGTCTGTCTCCAGGCCACCACGGATCTGTATGGAAACTGTACACTGCGTCATTCAGGCACATCTGCTGCCGCCCCTGAGGCCGCTGGCGTGTTTGCCCTGGCATTGGAGGCCAAGTATGTACACTTCTGCTTTCCAGCACACAGCTCTGATGAGTAGCGATCTTCTATCAAAGATTTATGAAACAATAAGGCAGCGTTGCTGGCAGAAGGCAGCTGAGATCGTAGATTACTGCTGACGAGGATTGTGTCAGAGCGCAGCACCACAAGCACAACTCCCGCTCTAAAACCTCCCTCGTGTATGATTGATACCCTTTAACACGGAAACCGTGCTGATGCCAGAGCCGAAGCTGCGTTCCTGGTGATTAGAGAGTTGAATGATGATGTTACCGCATGACCTGCCAACAAATAAACTCGCTGCTTCACACTCCTTTACTTATAAGTCTTACTACTCGATTTTAAAACTTACATTCCACCCAAAGCCTTTTTTTGTAACATTCAGTCATCCATTCATTCTCCAAACTTCCCTGAACAGATGGCCAGTCTATCACAGTCAGACGTTCAGTAAACAAGTACCTGGCCAGAAAAAGTAGCTGGAGCAGCACGATAAATGTGTGATTGTTGCCCTGCTGGAGGAAAGGAGGGTATCACTGTTCATTTCTGAGACCCTCGGGTGAGACGCTTCATATCCACATACTTTCAGCCGTTGATGAGGAATCAAATTGGCGTGTATGTCGCTGATCACCTCATGAAAAGGAAACTGAAAGTCGCTTTTGGTTCAAGCCAACAATTACCCATGTTTCTCTGAATGCCAGGAAACAAATCATATTTGGCTGCATCTGGCACTTTAGACTCATTAGAAGAGTGTGAAGCTCAAGACTCGATATTTCATGTCGAGGAACCACACTGACTGAAATCAACTACAGAGAGCTATGACTAGTGCTGTCAATCGATTAAAAAATAACTAATTAATCGCACATTTTTTTCTGAAATTATGTGAGATTAATCCCACCTAACATTAAAGTTTTTAAATACACTTTTATATTGAATTAATTTCACATTCAATCTCCAAATTAATGTAGATGAAACACAAAGACAGTATATTTTTTATATTTGTTTAATGGCATCTTTTTTGTGACTGAAGCCGAGTATCACTAATACCTGTCACACAGTCAGAAGCGCATGATCTCGAGGTGGAGGAACAGACAGTGATTTCAACAGCAACTGTGTTCATTACACTTGATTGAGAAAGCTTTGTAAGGAGCGACTGGTGGGAAAAAGGCTGTTTTGCCACATCATTTCTGCCTCCGTTCACACATTTCAGTAGGACATTACGGTGTCAGGACTGGTGTTAATAACTGTTGACACAGCCTTCCCTGTGTAAAGTCTTTGTGTTTGCTCAGTACTAAATAATGATGTAGGTAGCGAGAGAGCAGGTCTCTTTGTTCAGCCAAATGTAAATCCACATCATAAATGGCATCTTATTTGCATGTGTTTGTATATTTCAGCAGTACTCAGAGGAGTGTAGTGCAGTATGGTTCAGGGCTGGACTGGAACAAAAAATCAGCCCTGGCATTTTCGGTCCAAGCGGCACACTATGATCAGAAGTGGCCTAGTCATATTTATATGTGTGTATACCAGACCAATTCTGATACCAACTGACCAAAAGACAAGAAAGAATGAAAGAGTACATGAACAAGATTTGCAGCCATTTGAAATTAGAGGCCGCCACTGCATTTTAATCACAATCCAAACAAAGATGCATGAGCAGTTACTTTTTATTTAAATTATATTGTATCATTTCAAAATAGTCACAGTATGCTAAAAATTCCAATTCATCCCCTGCCAGTAGGTGCAACAGTCACAAAACAGCGTTTCCTTGGTCATCGCTGTAAACAAAGCAGAGGTACTCTTATTAACACTACATTAATATGCATTATATGGAGGTAAGATGAAAAGAAAATGCCATCAAAACTTTTCTGAAGACAGAGATACATTCATGTAAACTCCCACCCCCAATTTAGTATTTAGGGTTTTCTTTGAATATTTCGAGCATCGTGATAAGTGAGCTTGCTGTGCTTTCTCTGCTAGCGCGTCTGTTCTCGTGTCCTGCCTCTGGCCTGCTTATAGACTTTGCAATACTTCCCCATATTTCCAGGGTTGAAGCAATACAATACAAACCAATGGGCAGTTGTCCCTGCATGATTGCCAGATTACCAGTCCAGCCCTTTAAGTTACATTAAGTCCATCGATGCATGGTTAATTTTTTTTTTTCATATCAAAATGTCATAACTGGTTCTTCCAGTGAAATGACAGACTTCTCTTCAATGACGAATAAACAGGACTTCTCCAATCATTTAGTGCTCTTAAACTCCGCCTCTGTTGTTGAGAGCCACACCCACATCTCAACATCCAATCAACAACCAATGCACAGAATCAAGTCCCTGCCTTGCTTTTTTTTTTTTCTTTTTTGATCATCCGTTACTCTCAGACTATATGAAAGACAAGCAGCTTGATCTGGCTCTTCTCGCTCTTGATTTAACTTGAGACTTCTGAGCTTCTGTCCATGTATCAGAGTTCACCATAAAAGCAGTACTGAAGACCTCCAAGCCATTTTCCTACGATCGCTAAGGGTTCCAGTATTCCAGAGAGCTGTGTATTAATAAAATATAAACCTCATGCCTCATATTTGAGTTTAGTTTTACTGCCAATCTCTAGGATTAATGGTCAGAGTATGGTCAAAGATATCCGTTTCTTCTAGCGCTCTGTGCAAATTGCTCTTCATCTTGAGTCAAGCTACATGAGAAACCATATGTGTTTTTTATTGTGTTGTTCCATTGCTATGTGCACTTTGCAGGAAGACATTCACTCAATAGAGCACATTTTATATTGAATGGATATGATAACTATTAGGATTGGGAGCTTGAAGGAGGCTTGAATGATTCAAGTTTATGACAAACAGCAGTCATGCTAGTGATTTTCTCTCCTAGGCTTGACTTTATTTCTTTTGTTGTGTTTGCCTGCAGTCCGAACCTGACGTGGAGGGACCTGCAGCACCTGACGGTCCTCACCTCTAAGAGGAACAAGCTGCATGACGAGGTGCACCAGTGGAGGAGGAACGGTGTGGGCCTGGAGTTCAACCATCTGTTTGGATACGGCGTGCTGGATGCTGGAGGAATGGTCAAACTGGCGCGGGAGTGGAAGACCGTCCCGGAACGATTCCACTGTGTGGCTGGATCCGTGCAGGAGATACAGTGAGTACGAGAACACAACAGAAAAAACAACCATGCTGCTGCAACCATTTCACTGCAGCAGTCCGACAGTAATATTTCCATATGAACAGGATGTTGGAGACAAATGTAGAGCGTGATTTAATGGATCATTAGATCCACCAGAAATTGACTCGTTTTTGCATTTGCTTAAGTGGCCACCGCAACTTCCAGTGCAGTGCAGTATATAGAAATTGTAAGAATATTAAGCACAAAATTAAATCTTGAGGAAGTTTTACACAACAGGACAAAGCAATATTATCCACTTTCGCATTAAGGGTATTTAAAGCTTCTACTAAAACTTTATGGTTTAAATATAATATACTAAAATGTTAAGTTTACTGTGGCTAATGATTTTTGACCAACAGTTACATGACAGGAAGAGTTTTTTTGAGATTTTTAGCAGAAACACAAATGCAGTCTGCATTCATAGAGTCAATTGACTGAATTAAAAGGTAAAAGGCACTGAAAAACCATCGCAAGGTCACAAAGTCAGAACAAGTAATTACATTTTAATAAGTGATTATGGAGACAAACATTTTAAGAACACACAATGTTATTCAGTTTAATGAAATCTGACCTGTAAACCCAAGCACAAAGATGTTTGATCAATCAAGGGTTGAGCTAAAACAAACACAAACTCCAAAAATGGTGCCTGATGGTTTGTAGGGAAAGTTACGTATTAATTATTCACAAAATAAGCACTGTGACATCATATCCTGTTGGCCATATTTATTATGGGGTCATAAATGTACATTTTAGATACTATTTGTGGCATTGCCTGGTAATCATTATTATCCTACCCTGTACAAAGATGATTTTTCTAAGTTTTAAAGAAAAAACTATTTCAGTCTTTCTATTTCAGCAATTTCATGTTTAGTTTGATGGGATCATTTCTAAAACTATTTCTAATTTTCTAAATTATGTTTGAATGGTGTTTCTAATATAATAACATTATATAATACTTTTCATCTGTGTTTACACTGGTCTTGAAAACTGCTTTCTGTGCTATAGTGCCACCAGTCTCGCTCTTTTGTGCAACAGCAAAGTGATCTAAAGATTAATTTAAATGTAAGTACATAGTAGTTAAGGCCACTCAATATAAAGTGGGACCATAGTTGACATACTGGTGAAAAAAATAAAAATAAAATCTTGCTTTGTTGCACGCGATTGATCACTCCAGTGAATGGCTCCATAGGTATCTATAGTTTTTATGCAAGGACATCATTGCATCTTACATTTACATCACTAAACCAAGCTCAGTGTGAAAGTCCCTGGAGTGCCTAAAACACAAGATAAAGCCATCATACACACATGATGCATATCAAAACAGAGGGGAAATGTAATACAGCTTTGATTTCAGAATTCACTGTGGTGTTAAATATTATTTTCCCTCTGTTTTGATATGCATTACCTGTGTGTGATTGTGGTGTTATCCGGCCGCTCTGACCCCCTCTGTGCTCTGTGTGAAGGCATATTGCATGTGTCGCCCTCCTGACTCTCCACACTCTGCTGCTCTCGGCCGCTCGTTCTCACATCTGCTATAATTAGTACTCTCCCACTCACTGCTGGGCACTGCATGCTATGGCAACAGCCACAATTACGCCAAGTGTGTGTGTGTGCACTTGTTTGTGTAGGTGTCTTTGTCAAAACCTCCATCGACAGTGTCAGCCCTCGTATCATACCTCACACAGGGTTGGTGGGAGTTCTGGCGAGTCACAATTCAAGAACAGCAATTAAGCAGCGGCGCAGTAGAGATGTGAGTGAAGTGTAATGAGTGGAAGTTGTCCACTGACTAATGAATGCTTCCACGCGCACATGAAACTAACTACAGAACACATCGCAAGTGTCACTGTCGTCAGGAAAAATCAGGGTTTAATTGATTTCGCCAATCTGGTGTGATGGCATAAACGTACCTGCGGGCACATTTTAGCAAGACGTTTCGCCGCAGTTTCATAGAGAAATGTCCACTGAGTGGCGCTAAAACACAGGTTCAATACATAAATCCTGGAATGTTTTTATTACGTTGCTTCAGGTACGTATTGCGGTGGTTCAGAATTCAAATATCCGGGGACCGTCGCTAAAAGTTAATGCTGTATCATGTTGGAAATATGCCCTACATCAAACCCAACCCTAAACCTACCCGATAGTGTTAACAAATGCAAAACTGATATGAAAACGTATTTGTAGATGCAACTATGCCATTTCAACTTCCTTTTACGCAGATTTGAACTGTTTTGTCGAACCGTAGTTACACGGGACTTGAACAGGAGCTCCTCAGCTCTCAAATTCGTCTCCGTACTCCGTGAGCTGAACAAACCTACCGTCTATGAAAACCCATAGATATGAAGCTGGATATGTGTGATGCTAACGTTCAAAAGCAGCAGTTTTCAAATCTCCCAGCATAGTCATAACGTGATATTCTTCAAGTAATTGTGCGAAAATTACACTTTATTAATCGAAACTTTGTAATTTGTGTGAAAAGGAATAAAAGGTGTCGGCGTTTTACTGCCTCTAGTGTTCATTTCTTTTGGAAACTGCAGTGATTTGTACTTATTGGTACGTATTTCGTGTCTCGCTAAAAAGTGCCCCCAGGTACGTTTATGCCATGAGACCAGGTAGGATTTCGCAGGAGTTCCCTGAATCTGTGACTGTCTGAGCCATTACAGGATTCAGCCAACCTTCTCACCTACATGTGATAATGATACATGACCGTTTCTATACCTTTTCTATGATATTACAGTACTTTTTTAACTCTATCAGCTAAAAAAAAAAAAAAGTTAAGCAGTTTTCAAAAATATGCTTTTTATATATTCACTACCATTTAAAAGTTTGGGATCAGTCAGATTTGTATTTTTTATTTAAGTTTCTTATGCTCATCAAGGCTGTATTTATTTGATCAAAAATACAGAAAACCTGTCATTTTGTGAAATATTATTGCAATTTAAAATAATAGTTTTTATTTTAATATACTTTAAAATATAATTTGTTCATGTAAAGCAAAGCTGAATTTTCACCATCATTGCTCCAGTCTTCAGTGTCACATGATCCTTCAGAAATCATTCTAATATGTTGATTTCTAATCAATGTTGGAAACAGTTGTGCTGCTTCATATTTTGGAACCTGTGATACTTTTTTTCAGGATTCTTTGATAAATAAAAAGTAAAAAAGAACAATGTTTAATCAAATACATATCTTGTGTTACAATATACACTACCGTTATTTTTTTTTCTTTCTTTATATTTTTGAAAGTAATGAATACTTTTATTCAGCAAGGATGTGTAAGGATGGATAAAAAAGTGATAGTAAAGACTTCTCTCTTCTTTCTTTTTAACTTCTCATTCATCAAAGAATCCTGAAAAAAAGTATCACAGGTTCTAAAAAAATATGAAGCAGCACAACAGTTTCCAGCATTGATGATAAATCAGCATATTAGAATGATTTCTGAAGGATCATGTGACACTGAAGACTGGAGTAATGATGCTGAAAATTCAGCACTGCATCACAGAAATATATATATATATATATATATATATATATATATATATAATAAACAATATTAGAAATTGAAATAGTATTTCACAAAATTATTGTTTCTTCTTTGTTTTTGATCAAATAAATACAGCCTTGATGAGCATAAGAGACATTCAAAATTCTTACTGATCCCAAACCTTTGAATGGCAGTATACCTTACAAAGCACTTCTTAAATCATTTTAGATAGATATGAAATGTTGTTTTGTTGCAGAGTAGTTGTTGCAGAGCTCACACAAAGCTATACAGAAACAAAAAACAAGCTATTCACAGGCAGCAAATGACACCCAGTGGCCCACCTTTTGTCTCCAAATGTAATTAAAATGAAAGCATGAGCTCATGTTCCTCCTTATTTGCTATCAATAACAGCATTCATGAATTTCAGTCCCACTCTCTTTTCTTTATAATTCTCACTGGTTTCATGGCTCAGTTTGTCTCTCAGAGTTCCCTGTTCACTGATGTGTTATAAACGAAGCTGTTAATTACATTTGCATAAAATCAGGTCACTGCAGTTCAGGTACTTTAATTTTCATAAGTCAATCAGATTTGGTACTTACACACTATTTGTATTTTTCCTTAGCTTCATAGACCTCAATGTACTGTGTTTTGTCTTCATAAATTATTACAGATAATAAACGTAACGTTGCATACATTTGTTGCACATAAATTATGAATTAACACACAATGGTTTTCTGAATTAAATTTATTCTTCTTGTGCTTACAAATAACACCCATCACTATGGACGCCATGGGATACAAAATAAATGGTTTCACTTTATTTTGATGGTCCCTTTAACACGTTCTGTTGACTATGTAACTTTGCATCTACATATCTACCAACTCTCATTAGAGTGTTAGTAGAGTATTAGTAGACCGGTAGGGTTAAGGTTAGAATAAGTTGGCATTCTTGCAAAGTTACTTATAGTCAGTATCTGTTGGGACACCATCACAATAAAGAGCTAGGAGATATTAAGAAGATAGTCTACTAATACTCTAATGAGAGTTAGTTGACATGTAGGTCAAGTCACGTAACCTTTATTTATATAGTGCTTTTAACAATGCAGATTGTGTCAAAGCAACTTTCCAATATCAGAATAGGAAAATAGTGTTAATAATGTAAAATGACAAGATGAAACATTCAATTTTCAGTTAAAGGCATTTCATTATTGAATTCAGAGATGTCATCGTCCAGCTCAGTTCAGTTTAAATAGTATCTGTGCAATCAAGTCGACGATATCGCTGGAAATGAAGTGTCCCCAACTAAGCAAGCCAGAGGCGACAGCGGCAAGGAACCAAAACTCCATCGGTGACAGAATGGAGAAAAAAACCTTGGGAGAACCAGGCTCAGTCGGGGGGCCGGTTCTCCTCTGACCAGACGAACCCGCAGTTCAATTCCAAACGCAGCAAAGTCAGATTGTGTAAAGGACTCATTTGGTTCCTGAGGTCTTGTCCTGATGGCCATCTAGGTGACGAGGTCTTCACTGGGGATCTGTCTCTGGGGCTCATCTAGGTGTCCTGATCTCAGCTGACATTCAGGGCTGTAGAGGTCATCTCTAGGTGCTGATCCACCATCTGATCTGGATACGGACTGGATCGGGTGGCTACGGTGATCTCGAAATAAGAAAGAAACAGACTAATATTAGCGTAGACGCCATTCTTCTTACGATGTAACAAGTACATTGGGTGTTATGGGGAGTGTTCCCGGTTCTGGTTGAACTAATTAATGCAGCCTAATAATCCTTTAACGGATTTGAATATTAGAAGCGTATTACTGTATTATGTGTAAGCCAGGTTAAAGAGATGTGTCTTTAATCTAGATTTAAACTGACAGAGTGTGTCTGCCTCCCGAACAGTGTTAGGTAGATTGTTCCAGAGTTTGGGCGCTAAATAGGAAAAGGTTCTGCCGCCCGCAGTTGATTTTGATATTCTAGGTATTATCAAATGGCCAGAGTTTTGAGAACGCATTGGACGTGGAGGACTATAATGCGATAAGAGCTCGCTCAAGTACTGAGGAGCTAAACCATTCAGGGTTTTAAAAGTAATTAACAAGATTTTAAAATCTACACAATGTTTAATAAGGAGCCGGTGCAGTGTTGACAGAACCGGGCTAATGTGGTCATACTTCCTGGTTCCAGTAAGAACTCTAGCTGCTGCATTTTGGACCAACTGTAGTTTGTTTATTAAGCATGCAGAACAACCACTCAATGAAGCATTACAATAATCTAACCTTGAGGTCATAAATGCATGAATTAACATTTCTGCAATCGACTTCGAGAGCATAGGTCTCAATTTAGATATATTTTTAAGATGAAAAAAATGCAGTTTTACAAATGCTAGAAACGTGGCTGTCAAAGGAAAGATTGCTATCAAATAACACACCTAGGTTCCTGACTGATGACGAAGAATTTACAGAGCAGCCATCAGGTGTTAGACAGTGTTCTAAGTTATTAAATGTGGGGGTTTTAGGTCCGATAATTAACACCTCTGTCTTTCAGAATTTAGCAGTAAGAAATTACTCGTCATCCAGTTTTTTATATCGACTATGCATTCCGAAGAAATATAGAGCTGAGTATCATCAGCATAACAGTGAAAGCTAACACCGTGTTTCCTGATAATATCTCCCAAGGGTAACATGTAAAGTGTGAAAAGTAACGACCCTAGTACTGAGCCTTGAGGTACTCCATACTGCACTTGTGATCGATATGATACCTCTTCATTCACTGCTACAAATTGATGGCAGTCAGATAAGTATGATTTGAACCATGCTAATGCACTTCCACTAATGCCAACAAAGTTTTCTAGTCTATTCAAAAGAATGTTGTGGTCGATAGTGTCGGACACAGGGCTAAGATCCAGTAGCACTAATAGAGAGATACAACCACTATCAGATGATAAGAGCAGGTCATTTGTAACTCTAATGAGAGCAGTCTCAGTACTACGAAACAGTCTAAATCCTGACTGGAAATCCTCAGAGATACCATTTTTCTCTAAGAAGGAATATAATTGTGAGGATACTACCTTTTCTAGTATCTTTGACAGAAAAGGGAGATTCGAGATTGGTCTGTAATTAACTAGATCTTTTGGGTCAAGTTGTGTTTTTTTTAATGAGAGGCTTAATAACAGCCAATTTGAAGGTTTTGGGAACATATCCTAATGACAATGATGAATTAATAATAGCCAGGTGCAAAGTTAATTAATAATAGTGTAGGTGCAAAGTTACTTATTGTCAACAGAATCCTCAAAAGGGACCATCAAAATAAAGTGTTACCAAATAAATAAGTTAGTTGCGAGATACAAATCCAGAATTGTGTGAAGCTCACAATTCAGAGAAAAAAATTTGAGATAAACGGAATTGTGATTATATATATATAAAAAAAAGAATCTCATAATTCTGAGTTTACATTTCGCAGTTCTGTTCCTGCAGTTCATGGTTTCCACCACAAAAAAAGAAAAAAAAAAAAAAAATGTTTTATCTCACAATTTAGACTTTTCTTAGAATTGCAAGAAAAATGTCAGAATTGTAAGAAAAAATGTTAGAATTGAGAGAGAAAAAGTTCCAGTTACGTTTTTGATTTTGCCAAAAACCTGCTTAACATGAAAGTCTGTGCTTTTGACATTTAAGTGCTAAGTAGGCCAACGGATCTTACGTTTTCTTCTACGTTTCACATGGCTCTTTTAATAACTGTTGTTCTCATCACATCCACACCCTTGTGTCCTCTTGTGTGGCCTTTGGATATTTCTCTCAACTAGTTTCCCGGGAAACACTAGCCTCTCAAAGACTGATGCGCACACAAACACACCCACTAATCTGAGCACGTAATGGACCAGTCTGGGAGACCTGCCTCTGATAATGCCATTACATCCACTTTACACTCGCTCACTCCAGTCCTGCGCCGTTATCATCACAGCAGCACAAAACAGACCGTCAGCAGCGGCGGGCCACAACAAAGCAACCTTACAGAGGGGAAAAAACTCATCATCTGGTCAAAGCAATTGTTGGCAGCAGGATGGTGCGCCATTGAAAATAGAGGAACATGTAATCATTTTTTTCCGTGGCCCAGTTTTGAAATGGCAGTAGCTCAGAATGGCAGAAGTGTAGGGTTGTTTCTGAAATGAAAACACAAGCTTTGCATTGGAGCTGCAGATTTTGCACACATACTCTTTCAGTAATTATTTATTTGACATTTCTGTAGCTGTAGTGAAGCGCATTTGTCTGTGCCTGACGCTTGTATATTATGACCAGAGAGCTCTTCGCATTCATACCGGTTTATTAGCTAATGTCGCTGAATTAATATGAACTCTGTAAATGTCACCGGGAACAGATTTATCTCATCTAATAGTCGAGCTCACATATACTTTTTTCTGCACTGATTTAAGTCTGCAGAAGGGTTTAAAATCAGTGTGAAATATTAATTAACACTATATCTTTCTTAACCCTTGTGAAAAAGAAATACACTTTAGCATCCTTATAAAAAAGTATTTACTACAGAAATAATATTTAAGTGTGAACTGCATGTTATTTACAATTAAATGAAATGCTATTAGAGTGCTTTTTTGACCCACTTAGGACTTTAGTACATTTTTATGATTACAAGAACAATTACCTCTATTGTTTTTGAAATATGGTTAAAATGCACTGCTAAATGTACTGACAAGAATTTATGACAAATTAAAATATATTTAAATACATGACAGAAGTTTCAATAGAAATGACATTATATAAGAATATTTACAGTATAATTGCCCATTGTTGATTAAGTTAGATTAGGTTAGGTCTTTATTATAATCTTATGTTTATACATTGAAATTCTGTTTCAGTCCGATTTGCAGCATTAAAAAAGAAAAGAAATATAATTTTTACATTTTACATTAATATACATTTGACCTATAATATAAATAAATACTAATACTAATATATATATATATATATATATATATATATATATATATATATATATATTAAAAATATAGGAGGGCAAAGAAACTCAAAAATATTGCATAATGCAGTTGAAATTTAGTACATTTAAACATTTTAAATGTAATATCAAATAAGTGTACTTTAAAATTATTAAAACATGATAAAAAATGATTTGATACTTAAACTTTGAAGTAAATCTTTAATTTGACATTATTACAAAGCGCACACAAGTGTGTTAAGAAACAGTAAGTACACTTAAGTGGCCTTTTATTTAATATTATCTGCAACTACAGCGTTTTAAAATGCCATTTTCAAATTCAAAGTACTCTTAAGTACACATTCAGTACAATTAAACATACTTCTGTCTCACAAGGGAATGCATGTTTTTAGTGTTATTGTAAATAACGCTATTTAAAATGTCTGTCTTTGCATTGTTTTTATATTATTTTATGTAAACAGCGTGCTCTGCAACAAATTTCCTCTCCTTGTTAAACCCTCCTTATTTCTGTATGTAACAAACAAATTCCTAATGGATACAAACAAGTCCTATCCCACATTTTTACTCATTCAATATCCATTTACAGTATTCACATTTCACTGAGTGCTGAGAGTGCTGCACTCTTACTGATAGCTGAAAGCATCAAATCAAAACTAGATCTTTTTTATATATAAAATACACTACATAAGTATTGAAATGGAGACGTTTGTGAATGATTGCTGCTTGATTCCTACAAAAAAATCTGCAGAACTTCTCCACATGGCCTTTTCCCCCCCATCTCCATTGCTCCAGAGAGGTGATTATGGAAGAACATGACACTTGTCTGGTTTGAGATGCCTAGAGCACAGCCGAGGCTCATCTGTGGACGTTTAGTATTAACATAAAGTGCACCTGATAAAATGTCATCTGTTGTCTCTATATGTGACCCTGGACCACAAAACCAGGTATAAGAAATTAAGATACATACATCATCTAAAATCTGAATAAATAAGATTTCCATTAATGTATGGTTTGTTAGGATAGGACGATATTTGGCTGAGATACTACTATTTGTATTATAAATCTGGAATCTGAGGGTGCAAAAAAATCTAAATATTAAGAAAAAGCTGTCCAAATGAAGTCCTTAGCAATGCATATTACTAATCAAAAATTAAGTAAATTTATAATATCTTCATGGAACATGATCTTTACTTAATATCCTAATGATTTTTGGCATAATTTTGTCCCATACAATGTATTGTTGGCTATTGCTACAAATTTACCTGTGCTACTTACGACAGGTTTTGTGCTCCAGGGTCACATATGAGCCAGTTAGACATCGTCGGTCGCAGCTTACTCTTTTTTTTTTTTTTTTCAGCAGAATTACATGCAAGTAATATCTCGCTCTCTTTCTTTGCGCAGCAAAATACAGTCGGGCAGCAAACTGGTGCTGAGCGTCACGACCGATGCCTGCCAGGGCAAAGACAACTTTGTGCGCTATCTGGAACATGTGCAGGCCGTCATCACCGTCAACGCCAGCCGCCGCGGAGACCTCAACATCAACATGACGTCACCGATGGGGACCAAGTCCATCCTGCTGAGCCGCCGACCCCGGGACGATGACGCCAAGGTGGGCTTCGACAAGTGGCCCTTCATGACCACCCACACGTGGGGCGAGGACCCTCGAGGAACCTGGCTGCTGGAGGTGGGTTTCCAGGGCGAAGCCCCGCAGAGTGGCGTGCTGAAGGAGTGGACTCTCATGCTGCACGGAACACAAAGTGCCCCTTACATAGACCAAGTGGTGCGGGACTACGAGTCCAAACTGGCCATGTCCAAAAAAGAAGAGCTTGAGGAAGAATTAGACGAGGCTGTGGAGAGAAGCTTGAAAAGCCTTTTGAGTAAAAGTAACTAGCCACGTGCATGATAATATCATCTCTGTATTAGCGTATATTCCTAGCCCGTTCTCTCTCAGCTTTCTCTTTTTTCTTGTGATTATTTGATGAATGTCTGACGTGAGTCTCTCCTATTAAAGTGTATTCTCTGAATGATACAGCGGCCACGGAAACCATTTCGACACTTAAGACGCGCTTGGGAAAGTTTGAACATCATTGTGCCAAATATCAAAGCAAGTGGCATTTACATTAATGAAAGACAGCACAAGCACACTTTATAAGCAAACACTTCACTAAAAGACCTTTGTCAGGTTTCAATACAGTTCATACATCTACTAAAAGTCATCTGGACAGTAGCTGGCAAATTCATTGCAGCAGTACCTCAGAAAGTTAGTTCTGAGAATACCTCTAGCATCATTTGTATATATTTTGTTTTTAAATGCAGTGACATTCAGACTACAATGTGTGACTTGAGTGTCCAAATGTGTTTTTTTCGCACCGCTGTATGTCCCAGCGAGAAAATATCTTACTTTCAATGTTCCTTTTTTACTCTTTACAGAAATGTATATAAACCAAATATATCAATACTTTATTATGTTCTTGCTTACCCTGCTGTCCCCCACCTCTGCTGTACAGTTTGTGACTGTAAATCATTTTGTGTGATTCTCCTTAAAAGTTTAGTATCTTGCAAACAGAGCGGTGATATTTCTTTGTTTTTTGTTTTCTTTTGTGAGGAGAAGATTTTTATTTTATTTTATGAAGAGATGAAATGTATATCATTCTACTGCTTATGGCCAAACAAAGCATATTTCATAGCATTGTCTATATATAATAAATCTATTTAGCTGTTTGTTAAAGCACCTGAGTGATTAAGACAGTAATTTCCCAGCGGGTTGGGTGATGTGGGGTACAGTGGTTGAAAGTCTAACTTGGTAACCGTAAATCGATTTATTATAGCAAATAATTTCCAAGAAGCTTAGCAGCTAGCAAATGTACAGTTTTGAACATAGCTCATCCAATCAGAATTATAAGTACATTAGGTACACATAAACAGGTACATTTATTGTTAATAATAAACTGCATAAACATAATTCTTCATAATTCATAAATCTTTACTCTGGGCTGTTTTGGTTGCCAATCAATGTAGCAACTTTCTGTGATATTTTTTGTAGCTTCAGGTGTGTTTATAGGCATTTTAAGACTTGACGTTGTACCTTGCTTATCTCAATTTAAAGCTATCTGTTTTATAAATTGGTATGAACAAATACATCTCTGGCAAAAAAAAAAAAAAAAAAGTCAGAGTCCTCTACTGAATTCTGAATGTCATATTTCAGTATTTTCTCTTGGCTTTGGATCTTGGACAGAAAATTATGCAAAGGTCACATCTGTATCCCGCAAGGTCAGTTTCATGAAAAATTGATGAGTTTCTTTTTGCAACTGGCTCATGCAGAAAAGTGAAAGATTTTTGCTTGATGGTTGAACTAGCTGAACTCCAAGGGGCTGTCAGTAGAATACTTGAGTGATACTTAAGGCTCTGGTTTAACACACACACACACACATATATATATATATATATATATATACTTGTTTTTTTGTTTTTTTTTAAGCTGCATTGTCATTTTTACTGCCCCTTAGTCATCTTTATGTAGTGGTCTTGGACTTTATACTGTCATCTATTGTTGTGGATGCTCCACCATAAAAAGTTATCAATGACACTATTCTGAAGTAGAGGGTTTACTAGAGGGTATTAGAGGAGTTACCGAGGGTGAGTAGAATGCAGCTGGTCATGTGATCTCAACACGGCAGCCGCCATGAACCCCAGCTTTCCTTAGAACGCTCATCTCTTGTAAGAGTCAACACCAGAATTCAGCACAACACCAGAACAAGCCGGATCTGGCACCAAAATCCAATCTGGCACCTCAACCTCCTCACACCAATGAAAAACGGTCATGCTGACCTGTGGCTTGCATACATTTCATGAAAACACACGTATAATAATAATAATGTCAATTACTTTATCCCCTTTAAATATAAAATTATAATGAAAGTAGGAAATTAGATATGCTTGTTATCCATGCCATATTTTGGAGGTTATATTTTCATGGTAACTACTTCTGTAATCGGTGGATACTGATTGACATTAAAGTAATTGTTGCGAAAATACCGATGCAACACGTTTAGGTGACTGATATCACCCTTTAGTTTATTTCGCATAAAATAAAATGATTTACAGTAAACAAACGGTTTTAAAAATTAAATAAGACACAAACCTATACTTTACACCAAAAAAATGCAAGTTGACAGAACTTAGAACTACTCTCACCTGAAAAGGATGCAAAATATTCACGCTTATCACAACCGCTGGGTTGTTCCAACTGTCCTGTACCAGGAGCTACACAAAACTACCCAAACACACACAAAAAAATTGCAAAATAAAAGCAACTGATGCAAGCTGGCAATCACTTAAATTGGTCCACCAATGTGATTGCGCATATGCTCTGTTAACTTCCCCTCCTCTGATCACTTGCCGGATCGGTCACCTTGCTTTGTTCCAGGATTTCACAATTTACAAATTAAGCACTACAGATTACAACACACAGACAACACCAATTGAGATTTTTTGGTTTGATGTTTATTTGAGTCGCAGTTACACATCAAGACTGTGGTGGGCAATGCTGGTGTCTTAAATTGAACAAAATAGTAGCAAATAAAACTAAACATTTGCTTTGGTTTGACCTGAGGGTAAGGGCGAGAGAGGGTGATACTGTACATGTTAATTGGGGTGGCTGTATGGCTCTATTCCACAACCTAGGGAACTGCCTACCTAGGCAGCATTTTAAGGCATCATAGGTGTACTATCGATGATAAGGCTGTTCCAAAAGGTAGGCAGCTTTTGGTTCACTGCCTCCTACAATACTGAGACGTGGAAGAATTCTAAGGCAGCATTGCAAGTATCTTTTGCAGAGAAGGCAATCCCAGAGTAAGAATATCCATCCAAGATGGCAGACGAAGCAAGAGAAAATGCAGAATATAAAATATAAAACTGAAAATGTACCATTTGTATGCTCTCTGTTTTTATGATTATGAATTTATGAACATACTTTGTTAGTTTAGCAACATGGTAACACCAAACTCTTTTGAAACCATTTGTTGAACAGAGATTCTTCTGTGCACTTTGTAAGTAGCTCTAGGTAGAACGTTCCAAATCAATTGCTTAAGAAGTTCCGTTTCAGTAAGGATGGTGCCCTAGAAGGCTCACTAGGTTTTGGAATAGAGCCTGTCAATCCAATTAAAACTGGCAATTCATGTTTTCTGTGTTACCAAATTTATTTTTGTGTGAGGGGGGAATATGGGGTGTTTCATTTTTGGCTTCCCAAGTTTTCAGACAGTAAAGGCCAAAGGCAATGGTGCAGTGGTGCAAGAAGTTAACAGCGCAGCACTAGGAATCTCGTCAACAGCAGGCAGGAGGCAAAACTGGAGCAGGTCCGAGGCAGGAATGGATTGAACGTGCAGAATGTTTGAGTGGTTTCAAGAAGATCTATCGGCGTGTTTCTTTCTGCTGGTTTTCTCGATCATGGTCTCCACCACTGTGGTTGTCTCTTCATAGCCCTTCACTTTTTTGTCAGGTGAGAGCTTCTCCACTGACTCCACTACTTCTACCTTCTCGTAAGTCATGGAGTCAGGGGGGATGGAACTGGGCGATGGCATGGGTGGAGGGCCAAGATCGTCCGGGGTCTTGCCCTTGCCGCCACGTTGGGGTGAGGGCTGCCTGGGGCCTGGAGGAGGGCTGGGGCCTTTGTCGTCATGAGGGCCTGGCGGTGGACTGGGGCTCGGTTCCGGTTCTTTCATCTTTGGATGAGGCTCTCCACTTTTGGACTTTCCCCTCTCCCCATTTCCACCCTCCTTGTCTTTTCCCTTTTCTGGTCCTGAAGGTGTGGGTGTTGGTCCAGATGGGGGGCTCGGGACAGGTGAGGGTGTACCTCCCCAGTGCGGATCATAAGGCATCATGCCATCTTGGATTGTGACGTAGACGTGACTGGCAGAAGGGGTGGTTGAAAAGAAGCAGGGGTCCAGGTAGCTAGAGTCGCCCGTCACTAGTACGTAGCGTCCCTTGGTGAAGAAGTCAGCAATCGGCTCTGGTCTCCGTACCCGCCTCATGCGGTCGTGTATGATTTTACAGAGTGTGTCGAAGGCTTTGCTGATCTGGGCGCCATCAGGCACATCCTCACGAGGAACATGCTCCTCATTTCCCACCCCTTGCACCTCCATCAGTCTTTTCTCGTCCTCTTCAAATTCTTCTGCTGGCTTCTTCTCAAGTCCACTAACTCCTTTGGATGTGATTTCTTTCTTTTTAAATACTTTCTTAGCCAAGTACTTCTGACGAGGTTTTACACTGGTGATGTCTTGCATGACTTGGGTGATATCTAAAAAGCAGATAACAGACATGCTTTTAAAGAAATTTGGGCATAATCTTAGGGTCAGGCAAAAATTACTATGGTTGTGTTGTAAATAAAGAAAGTATTTCAGTAAATGCATATGTAAGACTTTCCAAAATATGCTCTGGCCAGGGCATGAAACATACTCTAAAAGAATTGTAGCTACACTTCATATTTTTGCAGCGTCAAAGCATGCATTGTATTCTCAGCTGCCTAAATGGGCAACTCTAGCAGGCATTCATGTAAACTTCTACAGCTAATTTTCGACAGATATTTGTAGTTAATTGAATTAGTTCTGTAGGTTTGTTACCACTGTGGCACAGAGTGCTCATAAGTATGCTCAATGTGTGGAAATTGTGCTTGCAATGCACTGATGAAATGTCATTTTCTGAAACTGGCTTTTGTAAGTCAAGGTCTCAGCCTCAGCTTTCACGCCCATGAACCGCCCACTCCCCTATCACTGAATGTCAGGCCCTGTCCCAAATGGCACACTTCATGTAAACTTGCAGTCTTTTGAACTTACAATGGCCACCATGTACGTATATCTATGAAGTTCACAAGACCATCCCTTATTAAAATTAACCATGGTTTTACTACAAATTAAACCAAAAAAAAACATGGTTACTATAGTTAGACCATGCTAACCACAAATTAACCATGGTTTTGCTACACTAACCATAGTTTAACCATGGTATTTGTAGTAAACCTGTGGTTATACAAATGGTAATCAATACGCCAAAAGAACCATGCAACTTCATCATTTAAGTGTTCAGAAGTGTGCTCGGGAGTGCCCCCTTTGTGGCTGGCTGCTGTGCGCCCTTGAGGTGCACTTCTGCCGAAACTGCAGTGAGGCAAGCTTGCAGCAGACTTCTACCCAACAGTCAAAGCAGCACTACATCACAACAGTGTGGACTCAGAGGAAAACTGCAAGGGTTTGGGGTACCATTTGGGACAAGGCCTCAGATGCATACGGCACACTAAACATAAGGCAGAACTCTGAATTAAACTGGCTGACTTGCAGGTGCTCCAGGAACCTACTGTACGGCAATCTTTACGGTCCAGCAGGAAACAAAAGCTGCGTTTACAAGTTCCAGGACTGCAGCAATGAGAGCTTCAAAGGAGCAACTAAATGCTGCATTTAAAAACATTTGTGAAGTTCACAGCTCAAACTCTTTAAAAGACATTAAAAATGTTTTGTTTGAGGTACTACATTTAAATTTAAAAGACGTGTTTACATTTACCCAAGTTATACTGGAAAAGGATAGGATTAAAATACTGGATTCCCAAGTAATTTAATTTTACGAGTCCTCTCACATCTATAATGGAAGATCAGGTGAAGTACCTCACTGTGAACTGAATATCTTCGGCATATGCAATAAACAAGAAAGTACTGACAGTCTATATAGCATGCCAGTCTATATTTTTTTTACCCTGCCTTATGGCAGCAGGCAACCGTCTGGCTACATTAGACCTTTACAGTGAACTAACAGGATGGAAATTGATATTAATGACATAGGGCAAATCTATACTTCATTACCAAAATGTACATAATGTACATTACCAAATGTACATTACCAAAAATGTAATTAGAGGAAGAAAACATATTAGAAACATATGGAATATTTCTAAATGAACTGGCTTCGTTATATATATATACAGTATATATATATATATATATATATATATATATATATATATTTCAGAACATTAAAAATAGCTCTGGGACATTGCAACATCTGATAAAGCCAAATTATTTCAGCCTTATTTACATTATTATGTTCACTTAGTTATTATTTAGGGAGGATGTGATGTTATAATCTATAAAGACTATAATTTAAGCCAATATAAAAAGACAGATGTACTAAACAAACCTAAACCATTTTCTTTCTTCTTAGGAAACGTTTTGTGGCTCTCAACAAACAGCAGTTACTCGCTATAGTTCCATGAGTGCAGACATAAAGGTCATAGTCATTTATCATTGTTATCAGGGCCAATACAAGGATCTTAAAGGCAATTGTATTATGTTTCTACATTCAAGTAGCTGGAGAGGGACTGAGCGAGACAGAGTGGGCATGATTGACAGCTGAGTGGGCGTAAATCTTCATTCTGGCCGGCAGCTGCTGGCTGCTGATTTGTTGCTTTTTAAGACTATCACAATGATGCAGTCATGTTACATAACACCCCACCCCCAGCCCAGACGCTCACCTTTTCCTTTCCTGGTCATTCTAGGACTATGGCTGTATTTGTAATCGGCTGTGAGCAAAGTAATGGGTGTCCCAATTATCGCTGAGTTCAATCTGTGACAGTAAGAGGGAGAAAAAAAAAACCCCGAAGCAGCCATATTAAAGAAAGATTTCAGAGAAAACAATGTCAAATATTATTAATGTAAAAAGCTTTTGTGTTAATGAATGATGTTGGAATACATTTATGCTTAAATATCGGTAAAGGATTTAATTACAGTAGATAAAGAAGAAAGTGTCCAGAAAAAACAAAACAAAAAAAAAAAAACAAGCTGGGTTTATTGGGTAAGACGACAATGTGGTTATACTGCCACTGTGTGGCAGCAAGAGTCCTAAACCAAATCAAAATGACATAATTTTAATACACACACACACACACACACACACACACACATATATATATATATATATATATATATATACACATACATTGTCCAGAACAGTGAAGATAAACAGGGAAACTTCATTGTCATTATAAAATAATGTCACAGTATTACACATAAATCACAGATATAATATATATATAGAGGCCACATATAAATTGTGGAGCATGACATACCACTCGTCCCATTGTCTCACCTGTTGTCTTCGTTCTCGATGATTCTCTTGTACCGCTCCAGCTCGTTCTCCAGAGAGGTCTGGTACATGGCCAGCTGTCGACAGTCGTTGGTGTATTTCTCCAGTGACCTCTCAGCCTCTTCGATCTTCTTCCTGAGGGTCTCGATTTGTTCGTTGTACAGCTGGGTCTCGTCGTCGTAGCTCTCTTGTGTGGTCCTGATGGTTTGTTCCAACACAGAGGTCTAGAAAAACAGATACATTATACATACATTATAAATACCATTACAGTTTCAATTAGCTGTTGAAATGTTAAAATATAATGGATGTATTGATCGAAGGTGTATTTTCAGCATCATTACTCCAGTCTTCAGTGTCACATGAGCTTCAGAAATCATTCTAATATGCTGATTTCCTGTTTCAAACTGTGGAAACTGATACGTTTTTTTTTTCAGGATTCTTTGATGAATAGAAAGTTCAAAAGAACAGTGTTTATCTGTAATAGAAATATTTTGTAACATATTATAAATGCTTTTACTGTCAGTTTTGATCAATATAACGGCACGTCCTCATATTGCCGAGTTAGACGTGTTCCTGGGTCAACATATTTTGTTGACCCTGGAACAACATTTTAATCCAAAAATATAATCTTAACCATATTCTTACACCTAAACCTAACCTTACCCATGAGTAATCCCTAAAATCAGAGGAACTGATAGATGAATTACACTGATGTACAGGCACCAAACACTGATTGTAATCCTAAACTCCTGATAAATTGGTTCTTGAAATCTGATTGGTTAATCACAGTGATGTTCCAGGGTCAACAAAGATGTTGACCCAGGAACACGTCGCACTCGGCAATATCAGGTTGTGCAATATAACGCATCCTTGAAGAATAAAAATATTAATCTCTTGAAATAATACTTACTGACTTATAAATGTACATAGTCTATATGTTTAACAATGTTTCTAACAGTGGACAATAGCATTGCATTTTTGTCACCTGTTACAGAGACAATTGTATTTATTTTATATTCAGTATATGTTAATAATTTCATATTGTCTGGCCTATAAGCCATTAGTAGTAATATGAACAAATCTTAATGTAACATTGTAAGAACATTTTTGGTTACTTTTATGTGTTGGGTCTCCATTTATTAGTTACAACCTGGGTAATGAAGCAAAACCAGCTTATTTGCTCTCAGCTATGTCTGAAAATGAAATCCAGGGTTTAAAATTCTGTCCATCATTAATTTGGTCATTTGGGTTTTGTATAACAGTCCACAGCATTGTGTCTCTGTCAGGTGCACGTCATGCTCAGAAGATTCTGAACTGCTGGTATTATTGATCTGTGTCTGAGTGTGAGAGATGATCCAGCTCTTGTTGGCTTACCTCGGTCTGCAGCCGCAGTTTCTGCGCCTGGAGCTGGCAGATGGCGCTCTTGTACTCCTCCACCTGTCTGCGCAGCGCTGGCATGCGACTCTGAGCGATCAGCCTCTCCTGATCCTGCGAGAAAAGAGCAGTTATGATCAAAGATCTGATCACACTCAGGTCGAACATGTTTCACTTTGACTCACGTCACTGTACACCTTTCAAATCAGGGCAATGACTTTTCTAAAAGGGCTGCGACGCTGAAGGTCAAACATGCCTGGAGTTATAAGAGAAGACATCCATATGCAAGACTAGGACTCAATTATCAATGTATTGATTAAAAATAAAAAGCTAAAAGGACAATGTTTTAAAACTGAGAAATAAAACTACATATTTAATTTTTGCATTTTACTTTACTGTTTATAAAAATATCTGTTATTCAATGTGATTGTTGTGCCATCAACTAACTAAAGTTCAAGTGTTACTACGCTAAAAACAGTCCAAGATAAATTAGACTCCATTTTTTCTGGCTCCATCTTTTAGGCTACTAAAATACAGAGATAGGCTAAATCACGAGTAGCCTGATAAACCTGCAGAATCCAGATTTAATTTTTCTTCTAAAGCTATCACAGTTTTATTGGCTAAGTGCTAGTAATTTTGAACAAACACCCAAAGATAAGTATTAATGCCCAAAGTATAATAAACTACATAAAATATAGTTTTAAAAATCGTTCTAACTGTAAGAGGATAGCGCAGTCCACACCATGGATTATAATGATAACGACACAGATGAACGATATTGTTGGAATCACTTGAAATCACCCCCAGCTGATTAATAATAAAATAATAATAACAAAAAAGCATTGATAACCAATCAGAATCTTTCCTGTTTTAACGAGATTAAGCATTTTAAAGCGGCAGTGACAAAACTGCAGCGTGCTTATAATCAACAGCATGTTATGATGTTGGTGTAGATGCTAATATAGTTATTATATTTCATAAATCACTCAAGACCATTTGTGCAACAGATGTGAATGAATGATATGAGTGAAAATTTATTTTTTTTTCTAAGCAGACTCGGACTTTCACCTGTCAGACTATGAAACGAGCAAAACAATTCCACAGACTTACGAAGAAAGAGGGATCGTTTGACTTGGGCCAGTGAGCAACCATTCATAAACCATAGCAGCCACACATCAACGCACTAAAAAACACTCAAACACCTTAGCAACCACATAGCAGGGCCTTGGCAACCCATTTTAGCAATGTGCTTTTGAGCTTCGCAAATGCATGCGCCACTCACACTTTCCTCAGAAAATTTCACCATGTGCACTGTGTATTCTTTATATACTGTAGTATATAATACAAGACAGTATAATTGTTTGGTTTGCTAGCATGTCTTTGATGGTTGCTAATACTGTACATGGTTGCTAGCAAAGGTCTCTACTAAATATCAGTGTTTTCCCTTGAGGTGTTCCAAAATCTACACGTTTGTGCTTTTTTTTTTTTTTTTTTTAGCTATTTTTAGCATATTTTAAGTAAATATTGCATAGCAAACAATTGTTCATTTAATTCCAGTGTATATGTTTACATCTCAGCTGCTGCAATTAAATTGTATTACATGTCATGTATTGGCTGTACATCTTGCTCATTAATTATATTGTATCGGCCCTTGAATATTTCCAGGGATAGGCAGTATTTCAGATGCATGTATTTAAAATACGTATATGATTTACAAAATAGTATTTTGTATTTTAAAGTCTTTGGGAAAAAATTAAATATAATTTTGTATTTTCAAAATACATAAAATATTTAGTGCCAGTCAACCTCTTTATCAGGGTGCTGATTTTGTGCATCAATTAGTTCAGACAAGCCCCCTCCCCTCACAAGACAGTGATTCAGCATTGCATAAGCAACTTTTTTGGAATAAGATAAGGAGAGGATGTCATGGTCAACTGTAGCTACTTGTTGATTGAAGTAAAAAAAAAAAAAAGTGCATCATTCAGATTTGCCTTCAGTTATCATGAAGGAATAAAATAGCACAGGAAAGGGTAAAAATAGCGTTAGCCAATCAGTTTTGTTAGTTAATCGGTTGATGTTTTTTAACTTGTCAAATGTTTTAAAGGGGTCATCGGATGCCCATTTTCCACAAGCTCATATGATTCTTTAGGGTCTTAATGAAAAGTCTATAACACCCCTCTCTTCCGTGGGGTGACGAGCCATTCTCATGTTTTCCCTTCAAAAACATACATAATCCACTGCGTCTTCAGCGGCTCAGATGTCGACAGTAAATGATGACTGCTATGTTCATTATTACATCCAACAACGAAACACCTCAATCGCTTAGAAGACATTCTTGTCAACCCCTGCTCCGGCGTCAAAACAATGGCGGACGGTTTACAGCTCATCAGGGCGTGTCTAAGGTAAAATGCCAGTGTCAATCAACAATCGTAGGAGGGGCCTGTATCTGTGTGACGTCACACAGACAAGAATCTGAGAACGGCTTGATTTTAGAAAGGGGTCATGATTTATCAATATTTAAAAAAAAAAACACTGGGTGGATTTTTATCATTATAGGTTGGTTGTGTACACACACTGCCAAGATACAGTTAATTTCAAACAACATGTAAAAGTGAATTTTGCATCCGATGACCCCTTTAAAGCATTACTGCATGTTAGGGCTGGGTGATATGACAATACATATCGTGGCGATGATATAAAGTGTGAATCGATTAAACTTTTTCTAAATCGTTTACGTAGATAAGCCTATCGGGGTAGGCAAAAATATCCATGCAGTTTATAGTGGGCAGGAATTATTGGAACGTTGGAGTGGAAAAAGAAGCACAGGCAAATGAGTGTGATTTACTTGATGCAGTTGCACTTGTTATAAGTGCAGTGTGCCACGAAAGGAAATTCAGATTTACACTCGCACATTAGCGCACAGCTCTAGTGTATTAATAAAGGCCTTCTGAAGCAAATCAATGCATTTGTGTAAGAAAAATATCCATATTTACAACTTTATAAACCCTAATCTCTAGCTTCCGCTAACTGTTGTACTGTGTTCACAAGAGAGTGGTATTCCAGTGGATGATTTGGAAAGTAGCTTGAGCTCCTGTGTGAATATGCTAGTCTCGTGAGAGACTCGGAGTCTCGTCTCCTCTTGGTTTATATAGAAATCCAAATCCTCATTTTGTACTTCTAATTTGTGGCCGGTGTTTGGTTTTGCTCTCTCCTCTGCGCTTCTGTGTTCATCGCTTCTCACTGGAGCTTGTGCTACGCCAACGTCATCCGCTGAAACGCCACTCTCTCGTGAACGGGCATATGACAATTAGCGGAAGCTAGAGATTATGGGTTAAAAGGTTTTAAATATGTATATTTTTCTTAAACACATCAGTTCACCTCAGAAGGCCTTTATTAACCCACTGGAGCCGTGTGGGACACTTTTTATGATGGATTTGTTCACATTTTTGGGCTTCAAAATCTCGACCCCCATTCAATGCCATTATAAAATTTGGAGGAGCCAGAGCATTTTTTAAAGCATTGATCAAATTCTTTTCTACGTTCGGACTGCCAAAAGTTGCGCAGACCGATCAGGAAATGAATTTTGTTCAAACAAATGTTGAAAACCTTGGGTATCACACATTGAATTTCGAGCGCGTACCATCCTGAAAGTCAGGGTGCCATAGAATGTTTTCATCAAAAGTTGAAGCCGATGTTAAGAAAGTACTGTCTAAGCTCTGGTAAAGAATGGGACGATGGAGTACTCCTAGTACTGCTCGCTGCTCGTGAAGCGACTCAAGAATCTCTAGGTTTTAGTCCTGCAGATTTAGTTTTTGGTCACAAAGTACGAGGTCTGTTGAAAGTATTGAAAGACGGGACGGCATCAGGAATAACTATAGCTCGAGGAGTTCTCCTTGTTTACTTGTCCCAAAGTTCGATGGTATGTTTCACTTCTGCACAGATTACCGGAAAGTACATTTTGTGACTGTACCAGATAGCTCTCCGCTTCCTAGGATGGAAGACTGTATAGATAATTTGGCTTCTGCTTGACTTTTTCAGAGGATACTGGCATGTACTGTTGACACCTCGAGCTGCGGAAATCTCAGCTTTTGTCACTCCATATAACTTCTTACAATACCGGGTTATGGCTTTCGAGCTTCGAAATGCTCCCGCAACTTTATAACGTCTTGTAAATATTGTCTTGTCAGGAATTCCAAATTGTAATGCTTACCTTGATGATCTCGTTATCTATTCTTCTAATTGGTCTGAGCATTTGGCTGTTCTTCCGACAGTTTTTGAAAGGTTAGCTAATGCTTCCCTAACAATCAATCTGACTAAGTGAATTTGGTAAAGCAACGATCACTTATTTGGGCAAACAGGTAGGTCAAGGTCAAGTTTGTCCTGTTAGTGCCAATGTGTCTGCTATTGTTGACTTTCTTGTCCCCACGACAAGATGAGAGTTGCGTCGGTTTTTGGGAATGGCTGGGTACTACAGAAGCTTCTGTTGAAATTTTTCAACTGTAGTACATCCCCTGACCAGTCTGCTAAGTCCAGCAAAGGCTTTTATCTGTACTGATGCGTGTCAATGTGTATTTGAAAGTGTAAAGCTGTTATTGACTAGTAAGCCTGTTCTTGCTCCCCTCCACTTTTCATGGGCATTTAAAATAGAGGTGGATGCTAGTGTCTTAGGCACTGGTGCTGTTCTTATTCAAGACGATGATGCTGGGTTCGATCATCCAATTTGTTACTTCTCTTGGAAATGTAATATAACTATGATTGTATTCATCTGAAAGAAGAAAATCATACACACCTAGGATGGCTTGAGGGTGAGTAAATCATGGGATAATTTTAATTTTGGGGTGAACTATCAGGCCCTTTCCACCGCTTGCCTTCTATGGTGGAATCAACTCACAGCTTCTGCTTTCTCTCATAGTTTAAGCGTTTTGTGCAGTTGAAGCCATGTTTGTACTTTCGCCTGGCTCGCCCCGAACCTGCTGACTGCACACGCTCCTCCCTAAACGGACAAGGCTTTTATACTTGATGTGCTCGCCGTTGTATAATTCTGTGAAACGACAGGGGGATAAATTGTTCTCCAAACCATCAGAAAGCAGTGGTGAGAGGAAAAAAGTTTGCAGAGTAGTTTGTCAAACAATCAATTTGTGACAAGTTTTTGTTTTTTTCTTTTGCATTCAGAATAGGTCCAGATTCAGCCTAAAGGGATACTTGCATTGGATGGCCAATTTCACATGTATTTTGTGTATTTTCAAAATACAAAATACTGTATTTGTATTTAAATACATTTTTCCACACAGTATTTTGTATTTTTATTTTAAATACATTTTCATGTATTTATGCCCATCTCATATCTGCTGACTTCTAATAGTTACTGCTGCAAAGTTTGCTCTGCTTCACTTAAAGGTGTCATGAACTGAGAAACCAAAATTCCCTTGATCTTTTGACATATAAGAGGACATTGTGCTATAAAAAGATCTCAAATCTCTCTCGTTAGTCTAAAAACAGCTTATATTGAAGCCAGTGTGCAAAAACGACAGCTTGTGGAATGTGCCACTCTATGATGTAATAGTGTGGATAAGCATCGCCTCCCCACAGATCACTGCCTGTTCAACCCCGCCCACCGATTCTACATTGCTGCCTGTTTAGCCCCGCCCACTGATTCGCACATGTAGTGTTTATGAGAGAGGCAAATGCAAGTTTACACAGAAACCAAACGATAACGAAGCTCCGACAACAAGACGCTGTTCAGTGCCAAACTGTGGAAAAACAGTCTTTGCCTTCCTTCTGATCCCAACATTAGGAAAGAGTGGATGAACTTTATTTTTAATGAAGATCCACACCGCATCAGTAAGAACTTGGTCCTTTGTTCACTTCACTTTACCGCGGATTCGTTTACAAACAAGGCACAATTAGATACGGGACTGAAATGATGCTGTGCGACTATATTGGATCCGACAGTAATGTCGCAACACACAAGTGTGAGTAACTGTTGTCATTACATGCTCGCTATTGCTTTGTCTATTAATCAGATCGTTTGATATTTACTTAGTATTTTGCATTTTTTACCTAAATCACAGCAGCGTCCATCTGTGAAGTATGTAGGCTGTCAAACATACACAACTATTAGCCAATCACAGCAGTGGGCGTTTACTTCCATGTCTACAATCCTCCACGCCTATCCAAACAGAGCGTTCTGATGAGGGGGGTTAAAAATAGGTCAGAAAATAGCCTATTACTTCTAAATTATAATATTTTTTATGCAAAAATCTTGATAACATTATAAGTGGTCAGTGCAAAAAAAAAAAAAAACGTGCTAAAAAAAACAGTACAAAATAAAAAACAAAGGCAGTTCATGACCCCTTTAAAATATGAACAAACGCAAAAAGCAAAGCATACATGAACGCAGTGATCTTTCCTCCAGGTCCCTGCAGTACAGACGTGAGACATGCACTCATACAGTGAGCCTGTGAGGAAGCGTGTGAGAAGCAGGAAGATAAAGGGTGTCATCACTCAGGGAGACTGATCACTCGGGGCACATTCAGAGCACTGCGCTAATTTCACTGGCACCGCCGCCGCACAATTCTTATTGCATGTGACACCCGAAGAGTCGGCAAGGGCCCGAGGCGCTGTGAGCCACAAGGTCACCCTACCTCTGAGATGGACGTGCTCGCCATGAGGGGAATAGTCTGGTTGATCTGGTGCAGGATGTTTAGATACGTCTGGATTTCGGCGAGGTTCTGTGGAGAAAACAAACACAAGAGACAGGAATCAATGTAGGTGGAGATGATGAGTGCCGGAGACTGTTGAAAGGTCAATTTCATTACAGAGGAGACCTGCACACCAGGAGTTTACAAGGATGCTTTCCTTGCTTCACTGCGATTGTGAGCAATAAAAAGTAAAATGTTGTGTTCTAATAGATGGTTATATATAGATAAGAAATGATACTAGATCAGCGGTTCTGTCCTGACAGGATCTCAAAACCAGTTGAGAACGACTGTGGTTGATCTTTTATTAAAAATAAATTACTTCACCTTTCTAAGCCCTTTAATCATCTGCAGGTGATTAATATATGAAGTCAAGTTCACACAGGTGTCCACACCACAGGAACTCCTAAACATATCATTCACTGGGGTACAAGCATTGTACAAAAACGTATGAATAAGATTGTACCAATTCAAACAAATTAGCCACTAATTTAACCAAAACGTGAAACAGCTACAGAAATAGCCATGAGATTGTGGTGGGAAAAACATATGATATTCACTGTGTAGGGGAGAGCAGGCAAAGCTTAATGCTTTTTGACTTTCTACGTTTTTGTAAATCCACATGGAGTTCAGATTACAGTTTTTTATCCACAATACTACCAATATGTCACTTTGTTTCATAATTAGAGTGTGGGCCTATATGTTTTTCTTAATTTATCCCAAAAGAATGGAAGTGAAATGTGAAAACATGCCATAGGTGGGGTACATTGTAACATCTGAGGGGCACGTAACATGACCACATGACAGCTCCAAATGTTATCTGGTCTAATGAAAAAAAATATATATACAAGACAAACCAAAATATTGTGTCTATAAAATAAAATGATTAACTTTTTCAAATAAAATTATGTTTTTTTTTTTTTTTTAAGAATTAAAAACAATCTAATTTTGGAGTTTGACAATGAACACATTGCAACCATGCTTAAAACGGCCCTGATCACAACACACAGCTATACAGTGTGGGCAAATAGATGAAGAAACACATTCAGAAAAAGAGATGAACACACACTCCCCTCCCTCCACACACAGCTCTCACAGAACACGAGACACATACACCAGCCAAAATGCTTTACATTTCTTGAAATAATAATTTCTGAACATTAAACACTGACTGTCAGTCTTTATTCACCTGTTTCTCGTGGTTTCTCACTAAGATTCATAAAATTAATTAGTGTAAATGACATTGCAAATGTCATAGATTAGCATAGTTTAATAACAGCGGGGCACATTGTAACGCAGTGTTATAACGTTCCTCATCTGCACAAGGAATTTAAAACCGGTTAGTGTCTTCTGCTAGTTAGTGAAGCATTAAAAAACTGATCTAAACTGATTTTAAATGAATACTAAAAATTTAGATAATTGAGATTTTTACTTCAGTCAGAAATTTACTTTTTCTATGGTTAAATAAATGTTCTGTGATATCTTCAAAAGATTTTTGAATTTTGGTGCACTTTATTTCTCTATATAGTATTGATATTGCAACTAGTAAATACTGTAAATTTTGCTATTCTAGCATGTGTGGAAATATTTAAACCACATGTATTACAACTAACACTGCGTTACTTTGTGCCCCGTGCTCCCCTAAAAACCTGGTCCAACTGAGATTTGGCTTGATTAAGACTGATTAAATTAATTATTATTTTTAATATTCTAATTATATTCTTAATAACAACAAACAAACAAACAAACAAACAAACAAACAAAAACACTAGCTTCTCTAATCTTTTTGTATTCTATCTATTTGTTTTCTTTTTATTTATTATACAATTAACAAAAGCAAAAAAGGCATCTAACACTAGCTTGCTCTATTCTTTTTCAATTCTATCTGTTTTCTTTTTATTTATTATATAAAAAAAACCTTGCTACGTGTGTGTTAAGCGAACTGAGACTTGTTATAGCACTTGCATATAATTGCTCTTATGTTGATTTTGATTGCTTCCATTGTCCTCATTTGTAAGTCGCTTTGGATAAAAGCATCTGCTAAATGACTAAATGTAAATGTAAATGAAACTTTCTAAAATAGCCTACCACTTACATACAGTACATACAGAAAGACCTCCAGTTTTGTGGATATTCACACAAAGACCTGTCACTAATCAGCTGGCTATAATTACACAGCAAATTGCGAGTCTACACAGCATTCAAACACTAGATTTACAAAAATTCACACAAAAAATTTGTGTGCGTGTGAGTGTGTGTGCGTGTGTGTGTTTTCTTAACATTTCAGCACTGCATGAACTACTGACGAACACTTTAATTTATAATTTTATAACCATTCAGTGTGTTATTTACAATGTCCTTGGAAGGCTTTTGTCTTTCAAACACATAAAAAAAAAAAAAAAAAAATATATATATATATATATATATATATATATATATATTGAAATTATTTAATTATTGCAAACAAATAAAATATTTAATCTTCTTTAGTAAAAGTTTTTTTTTTTTTTTAATTCAAGAATCCCAGTTTTGAAAACCTTGATGTAATATACTTTTTAATGCAATTCATGTTGTTGGTAACAATGAATGGAATATATTTTCTTACTCTTTGCATTATTATATTACTATCTTTGTGGTACACAATTGTCTTATTTGAACCAACGTGATAAATGAGTTATGCCAAAAGTAATCTAAAAGCAATCAAAAAAGTAGTCTGATTATATTACCTAAAATCTTTAATGTAATGGATTATGTCACTAACTGATCTTTTTTGCGTATGATTAAAGTTGACTATTTTGCAGTGGATTAGTTTGAACGTTCAGATCAGAAGTAGTTGTCATCGGGAATGCAACGCACATATAACGGCACACAAAGCTTGCAATATTGTCAGGATCTGCATCCAAACACAGTGGCACATTTCACTCACTCTTGCCTCATATACGTAATATTCATGCGCTGTAAACAGTGATTGATTAACCGAGCCAGCGCCTTTAGACAGTATATGCATGACTGCGTAAAAAGCATCTGTTCTCTCAAGCGCCTCATGAGATGTCATGGTAGACGTGAGCAGAGAAACAGCTTCAGTTTTCTGTCGTCTCTTTCCGAGAGGCTTACAGCACATCAATACTACTGCAACAGATAGATAAACTGGATATTACAGTTTTTCTCGATTGCTTAAACACATTTCTTGAAATGATGCTTCTTTTTTGCAAAACTCTAAACACAAATCCATAACTTCTAAATAATTCCCCAAACTTCCTATATTATCCTATATATTCAGGTCAGAATGAAGCTCTCCACTCAAAACAACACAATCTTGCTGAAAAACCAAACTTTGCTCTCAGACATGATACACAAACACTCAAAAACACACACACACTACAACACACTCTTACACACTGATGAGATAAACTCAAATCAATGCTACAAAAAACGGTAATAAGTGTTGCTTGTGGTACTCCCCGTGTGTTTTATTCCTTAATTTAATGTACTGTAGAGTACAGTACAATATAGCAAATAACAACAAAACTAATAATTGTGCCCCAGTATCCCGTCTTTGGTCTGGGACAGATCAAAGAACCTCGTCAACATCACAACATCACACACTGACCCTGGCCAGACACCGGGGGTAAAATCCTCTTGCCAATAAACATATCAGTGCCATCAGAATGAAAAGTCCTTGTGTCATTGTTCACAAACAAGATAGTCAAAATGCTTAGTCATGTTGTCAATATAACACTGCACTCTGTTAGTATTACCTGATGTAAACTATGACAACAGTTTGGATGACAGTTACTGTACTGAAATGCAGAAGCCTGCACTTCTTATGTATGCCATATATCCATTTCAAAAGTATACATTTACACATTGCTGTATGTGAGATATTGATTGAAAAAGACTGGATATGATTCACAGTTACACTTTTACTAGTGGTCTGACAACAAAAAAAAAAAAAATTACAAATTACAATGTCATCGTGAAATAGAAAAGAAAAAGAAATATGGGCACAAAGGCGAAAATAAAAATAAGAAAGTCCACTGTCAGAATTTGTAACTCTTGTGTTGTCCTCTGTCTATATATGCTTTCAATTGAAGGTTCATGAGATGTATTTCAGAGAACTGGTTTGTCATTGAGTGATCTACTGTATATTCTCTTCATTAGTGAAAGTCAAGATTCACTTGAACAATTCATGGCAAATTTATAAAAAGTCTAATAAAAATGTGTAGAAAATATGCTTGAAAGTTTATGACAACTATCAACCATTTTGCATCTACCGTAATGACTTATATGTACTAATGACTAGATGTTTTGCGGGGTAAGACTATAGCACAGAGAACTATATACCGGTAATACATTTCCAGCAACATGACATTAGTAACTGATGATGTAGGAAACCACAGACAAATGTACATAATCAATTGCATGAATGTACCAAAGCAATCACAACTTGTTCAGAAGAACGAGAAGCTTTTTATGATGTGACTAGATGATGTGGAGGTTGAACAAGTAGTTTTGAGAATGTCATTTCTGATCTGAGAAATACACCAAAGCCACTGAGAAAACTGTAAGCCGACTTTGGGCCAAATTGGTGTGTAACCAAACTTTGCAGACTTGAGTGAACAATATTGAATGCTTTATTTAAAATATTATAATTACAATATTTGTGTGCAGAGTTTTGCAGTAACAATTCACCAAATCTGACTCATGTGTCAAAGCAGAGGAATGGTGTTTATAGTTTAGGGAAATGGGTGTGCTTTTAAAAAAAATGGCGTTATAGTTTTGAAATTTTAGTTTAAAAGCCTGGTTTTAGTGTTTTAGCAATAGAGAAAAACTGTAACAACACCGATGACTACAGATCTGAACAGTCTGCTTAAAAAGCAAATTAAAGACCCCATCAGTGTTGTCATCATCTAGTAGCTTTTTGTGGCTTTTAGTCTCTTTAAGCATTGAAGCTTAGATAGTGTAGTAAAGTTTAAGTAGAAAAGATAAAACACAGACTTTACAGTATTTTGCAGTACTTCCAACTAGCATTAGCACTGCTATGTTCCTCCCAAACTTCTGGTTTCAATCCGATTGTTAACCTGTAACGTAAGGAATGCTACATTTCTCCCAATCCGATGAAGAAACAAACTAATCTACATCTTGGATTGCCTGAGGGGTAAGCTTTTTTATTTTTTTTTTATGTGAACTACAGTACTCTTTAAGTGTGTCTTAAGTGTCTAAATATTTTATTTCGGGCCATTGGAAAGCATTAGTGGCAAATATGTTATTGTTCCTACTGAATTATGCTTTTATATTAAACAGTAATACCAGTACGATATCAATCCCTGCTAAAAATGTAAATGCCAAAGCAATATTATGGCTGCTGTGTCATATATCTGTGTTTGTGTTGGAGAGTGTGTTTTTGTGCTTCTGGCTGCTGTTCTAGCTTCTGAAATAATGCACATGTTGATGAGAAACTTCTGGCATTTCACATTTGGCTGAATGTGATGTACAGCAGTGCTGATTAAACATAATGCAGGAGCACACAATGGCCTGTCACCGTACGGCACAGAAAAACACTGCTGACATCACATTTAAAAGATGGTCCAGTGCCAAATTCTGTCATCTGGGTGAACAAATGTAAGCTCAGCACAAAAACACAACTCTCAACCACATCCATAATACACTGTTTTTCTGAGAATATATGAGAAAATTAGGAATATGAGGATATTCAATGAGAAAACAAAGGGTCCCACTTTTTTTAAACTAACTAATAACTATGACTTCTGCCTCAATAAACTCCTAATTTGCTGTTTATTCATAGTTAGTTGTTAAGTTTAGGTTTAGGGTAGGATTAAGGGATGTAGAATATGGTCATGCAGGATAAGGCATTAATATGCGCTTTGTAAGTACTAATACACGGCCGATATGCTACACTGTAAAAAAAAAAAAGTTGAGCGAACTTAAACAAAAATTTTTTACCAGCTTCAGCAGATTTTTGAGTTTGCTCAACTCATTTTTGCGGGAGATTCTCAAATGTTTGTTGTATAAACTTAAAACGACAAGTTGAGAAAACTCAAAAATCTGCTGAAGCTGGTTGCCTTAAAATTTTAAGTTGGCTCAACTTTTTTTTTTACAGTGTAGTAATCAGTGGTGAATAAAGTACTTGAAAGCCACACTTGAGTAAAAGTACCCTACAGATATTTTACCAGAAAATGACCTTGGTAGAAGTTGATGTCATCTTTTAGAATATTACTTGAATAAAAGTATTGAAGTATGTGATATTTATTGTACTTAAGTATGAAAAGCATTTTTTTTTATTTATTTTTTTTATATTAAACGTACTTAAGTATTGAAAGTAAAAGTACAAGTAAATGCAAAATGGAAAAGGAGCAAATAAAGTTACAAAATGTTACAAATGCATAAATGTTTTTTTTAAATAAATAATTTAAAACATGAAAAAAAATTGTCGAAATGTGAAATTAAACTGCTAGGTGGCAGCAAGTGACTGTTAATGAGTGAGTCACTGAATCATTCATTCAACCAGTTCGTTCAAAATGCTGATTCATTCAATAAGTAAAGACCGTCCGTTGTCGATTTTCATTGGCAAAATTGAGCAAAAACAGGCAATATTGTGTCTAAAATGTAAGTCGCTTAATGCCAACTTTATTAAAGTTGCATAAAATGATTACTACATTTGTTATCATGTTGATATGTGGAGAAAAAACGTCGCTCTTCATGTGATATAGATTACCTATATTAAATTATATAAATAGAATAAAAAATATACAGAGGCATTTTTACCATCTACAATTTAGAATGCCTTGAATTTTAAGTGTTCTTTGTGTTCTTCCGACTTTATTTTGTAGTGAGTAATTAATATGCTTTGGGGAAATGTATCAGAGTAAAAGTATACATTTTAATTAGGAAATGTAGCTACTGGAGTAAAAGTGAAAGTTGAGAGAAATATAAAAACTCAAGTACAGCTACTCCCAAAAAATACTTGTAATGAAGAATTATTACTTTGTTACATTACACCACTGCTAGTAATATGCATGCTAATAAGCAACTACTGTAGTTAAAAGTGAGAACTGGTCCCTGAAACTAAAGTGTTACTAAAAATGGAACCAGGTGGTAAAAAATAAATAAATAAATGAATGAATGAATATATTTGGATTAACTGCTGTGATTAACTGTTAGCAATGAGAACTAAACATGCAGTAAAAGTTAAACAGGGCCATTCTTTTACTTCAAGCTGACTCTAAGTTTTCAAGGGAGATGGTGTGATTTTTTTTTGTGAAAGTGTAATTGCTGTTCTACACGAGAAACATCCACAAGTGTACGCTTTAAAACATCATTTGTTTCAAATGCTTTTAGTAAGTGGATTTACCATGGTTTGCCATTCAGTGTACACTTCTGCTACCAGATGACAATTTCACAGAAGAGCTTTCAAGAAGCTACTCAAAAAGATAGAAAATAGGAGTTGTGTTCGCCTCCTACCTTTTTGTGCCTCTCTTTGATGGCATTGACGTCATCTTGCAGGAACTGCAGCTGGATTTGATACTCAAGGTTTTTCAATAGAACCGTGTCGGCTTCCTGTAAACACAAGACCAAATGAACAATCGTGTTGCTGCGAGAGACTTTCTCTGGAAAAATGAACAGCGGTGGTGCATTTTCCTTTCTCAGACTCCCGTTAGCCCTGTTACATTGCACTCAAGCAGATAAACAGTAGTGGATTTTTAAAGCAATGAAGCACTCCATGGTACGCATTAGAGACTTCACCATATGTAAGGGTTGATCTTAAACCAGAAACATACAGTTCGTGACTCAAACACAGATGCCTGCCAGCAACATACGTGTTCATGCATTTGTGATCACGCTAGCAATCCCCAAAACTCAAGGGAGTGACCTTTAAATATCTGTGCTAATAAAATGTGTTATTATCTGGGTAGCTACCAGTTTCACTTACTTGCTCAAAACGTTACAGTAGTTTGTACTGAGTTTGTAAAACATTACAGCTTGAAAACAACAAAAGACTGAAGATGACATTTTTAAACAAATGTCTGCCTCTTTTGTTTTTCTGAGAATGCATAGTGTTACAAAACAAACTGTACTAACACACAGATTTAAGTTTAGGAATAGCTAAAATCATTTGAATTTGAAAGGACTTGCATAGAGTACAGTATGTTTCTGGCAAAAGTAGTAGCTTAAAGTACAAAAGGCCTAGAGTAGCTTACAGTATTGCATTCATAAAAAAATGATAAGTCCTTGAGTCTGTGTTATGTTGATTTTATGTTACTAAAAAGCATAATCTCTTGTGGATTATTGCTTTATAATCGTCTGAGAAATTGCAGGTCAGAGAACTGCACAGTTTATTTGTACCTTATTGAGCTGTTCCAGTGTGTGCCGCAGCTGCTCTTGATATTCACATTCATTTCTGTATCTGTGGACAACAGAGAGTGTTTCAGAGAGCTCATCATGTATGCTCAAGGTTTTCATTTCAAGGCTCTTTCTAAACATCAGGTATAAGGAGCATTATTGATCTGCTCTATGTCGCTTCGATCAGTGGAGTCTGCTGTAAATTTCTTTTGACCATAGTTCAGTGGTTTCTTGGGTGTTTTAAAACATCTAAACTCAATTATAAATTATAACTCAATTTTGAGTTGATATTGTGTTCAATTCAATAGAGAGATTAAATTGTGAGTTTATAACTCAAGAGATGTAAACTATTAATTGTATCAAGAAAAGACTGAATTGTGAGACAAAAAAATACAATTATAAAAACATGCTACTTAAAGCCCACCGTCCATTTCTTGATGAGCTGATGCATATTACACATAAACTTTAAGTCCTCTGGCTGACTGACTTTACATAACTTCAGCTTTTTAATTGGAAAGTTTTCTCAATGCCTGTAAGACTAAAGTTTTCTCACTGCATCACCGAGCACCTTTGAGGAAGAACTAATTACAGGATTTGCCAAAGTTTGCCAGGTTAGTGGTATCAAATCGTAGAAATTCAGAGTTTTAAGAAAATTAGCAGCATGTAAACTACCACAAGCAGAAAAGTTTTACATTCTATGTCAGTTGTCTGTGAAATCAGCTGCATTTTTGCTGTATCAGCTTTTTTTTTTCTCTCTTTTTTTTTCTTCTGTTGCCTGTTAATATGTTATAATCTACTTCAGGTAAACCAGCCCCTAAATGGTACTTCTTTACATCTTTCTTCCTGTTTAAATAGATGCTTTAATATTGTCTGCTGTAATTAAATGTTCTAGTGTTTAATCTATTTAATGACACGATGGCTATATGTTTGCATTATTTAGGCCACCCTGCTCTCTGGTTAAGACGTTAGCAATTAACCTCAACCTCATACTTCTGTGGCATTGTCTAACCTGCTGTTGTACTCATCCAGCATGCGTTCTGCATCTTTGAGCTCCCTCTCCAGCTTGGCTCGGTCCGACAACAGCTCCCGGATGCGCTGTCTGTTGGCGCTGATCTGCTCGCTGAATGCCTCCTCCAGCCCTGGTGCCTCCTCCATGCGCTGAAGAGTCTCCAGCTGTTTGCGGAACACAGCGTTGCGCTGCTCCAGCACTCGCGCTCGGTTGATGTAACGCGCGAGGCGGCTGTTCAGCTCCTGGAGGCTCTCCCAGCCCTGGACGGACGCTGTCGAGGGCCCGCCGGCCGGAGCCAACTCTGTTTCTGGGCTGCTGGGCTCCTCGTAGACATCGGAGCGCTCGTACTTCTGCTTGCGCACCTCACGCAGGTAGCTGGTCTTGAACATACTGTGTGCGCGATGGTTTCCACCTCTACAATCTTTGGCTTAGTGCTTTAGTGCCCCTCAGCACCTTTAGTGTGTGAAAACTGGGGTGCTCACCCTCTGCTGTCTCATGCTAGACTAAACTCTGCCCGCTCAGGCCTCGGGGAAAAATTGCTAAAAAACTTTTCATCCTGGTGTTTCACATGGTGTCCTCGATGGATTCTTCCAGTGGAGTCCCGCACAAGGCCACCATTGTCGAGGGCTTTGCCGTGTTGAATGATCTTTTGAGATCTGCTTTTTCCAGCTCAGCAGCTCTGCGATCACAATGATGCGCTTCCACGGCCTTCTGTTCGACAATGAAAAATTGCAGGGCCTGCTGTTTCAGAGCACATGAAACAACAGCAACTTCTCGACTGCAGTCTGGCAATGCCATACGCAGTCCCAAAACTACTGTTAAATACATCCACTGATGCACCTACTGATAAACCTCTTTATATTGCTATCATGGAATGTCACTTTCTGTGCTTGGAAATAGGATTGTAATTCTACGCAAAAATGGTTTTATTTTAAGAAATCTGTACAGTCTTACTTTTTTATTAGGTGGCCTTTACTACTATGTACTAACATTAGACTGGATTTATATGTTGTTCTGGAAAATTTGTTGCTAATGGATTGAGGTATGGTTAGGTTTACTAGTAACGGTAGGGTAATGATAGGATTATAAGGGTTACGGGGTAAGGTTTGGGTTACAGTTAGGTGTTAATTAAATGCAAGCAATTTAAATATAATTGCAGTGTTAATAACAATTATATTGTATCCAAAATTAAGGCCACCTAAAATGAAGTGTGACCAACAGGTTTAGTGATGTGTTAAAAATGATCATAAGACAGCATTTTTCAGGTCTTTTCTGATGTTAAAGGGTCAAGTGAGCAACAGAAAGTAAACTTCATGGAAGTTGTAAGCTCTAAAAGTGTTAAAGTAATGGGTAAAGGATTATTCTTAAACGTCCTTGCCCATGGTAAAATCGAGTTAAAACACAGTCTCTGTGGTTTATTGCTTTATTAAAATGGCATCAGCAAAAAATAAAGACATCAATGGTCAACTAGAAAAACAAAGTTTATCAAGGTTTTTGCTTGACAAGGTCTTGACTGAATGTTTCTAATCTGAAGGTCAGCTTTATGTTCCTTTATATGGTTTGAAGAGGAGTTTCAAGCCTGAAGGATATAAAGTCAACTCTCTGCACTATTAATACTTGTGCAGTTTTAAAAGTGATTTTGAAGTTTGAATGGATGTACAGGTAGGCCTTGCTATGTAAGTAGTTACTACATTTATCTGGAGTGCATTATGAAAAAGAATCTGTGTGTTATATTTTGTAGAGTAGAATTTTGTAGAATTGAATTACAGAGCTACATTTATTTATGTAGTTCCCGCCAGTTACTGACTGACATTTTTAAAACTTTAAAAGCAGTTATCTATATTGTTGATGCCATCAGAAATTATCAGACCTAATTTCAACTATGAACAAAGCATTGCAATTATTTAATATTTATTTTAGATAGAAGCTCAGTTTATGATAAAAAAATAAATCCATCCATCCATTCTCCAAAACACTTGCCATAGGGTCTATCCCAGCATCTCAGGCCATATGCAGGAAAACAGAACAGGCCATCCCAGACTCACACACACTCCCTCCTTTATGCAATTTATTGTCTAACTGGCAATTTAATACATGGACTTTGGGAGTAACAAGAGCACCTGAAAGAATGCACAACATGTAAACTCCACACACAAAGCCATCATGGAGTATTTATTTTTTTTTCATTTTAGTGATTATCAGCTTAATTTATGGTTTATAATATATTAATATTATGAAAGAAATTATTATTATATAATACTGTAATAACAATTGTATGATCTGAACAAATACAGTGCTAGAATCATTCTGAACTTTCTCTGTCTAGCCCAGTGTATTTATGGCCACTGTTTACGGATTAAACATATTTTCAAATGCAATTTATTCCTGTGATGCAAAGATGAATTTTCCGCAGCCAATAGTCCACGGTGAAGCTGAAAGGGACGAACCAAAGGGACGACCAACTGAAGTGGACACCCAGGCAGAGCTGAAGACCCAGGGTGATGCCAATGGTCTGGAGGGCCAAGGCAGAGCTGAGGCGGAGCCAGTTGCGATACAGAGGTTCAGGTTCAGAGTGAGGACAGTGTTGGAGTTGGAGGAAAGGAGGAGCCCGGTGGAGCCAAAGCAGTGGAGGTATGAGGTACAGCTTAAAGCCTGGAAGACTGTGGTTGAACCAGGGTAATGCCTGACCAAGGTAGAGCCTGAGGCAAGGGAGCCTGGCAGAGCCACAGAGCGGATGAGGAAGAGAGGAGCCAAGGTGGAGCCAAATGGGTTAACAGGCTGAGGTGGAGTCCTGGACTTGTAGGCCTGAGGTAGAGAGGAGAATCCGACGTGTAGGCCAGGGATGGGCAAACTCTGGAGGGCCACTGTGCTCAGAGTTTAACTCCAACCCTGATAAAACTCACATGCTTGTAGTTTTCTAGTAATCCTGAAGACAGTGATTAGCTGGAGTAGCTGCGGACTGGGCTGCTCGGAGGTGGAGCTGGGGAGGGGTAGAGCCAAGGAGCTAGATGGAGCCAGCGGAGACAAAGGAGCTTGGAGATTAGGTGGGACCAGCGGAGCAGGAAGGGCCAGGAAACAGTCCAATAAACCAGGGTGGGACTTGCTCTCCAGGATGTCGAGCTGGATTAGTACTTCTTCCAGGACAGACATGGAGGCTTAGCCTGGTAATACCAAACTCTGCTACATCGCTTTGCTTCGTAGACAGAGTCTGGGAGGGCATAATTGACAAGCGTTTTCTTTCTCATGGGCAGGCGCTTGTCTGAAGTTTAAAATCATTGGTGTACCTCTAAGCCAATCACATAACGGTTGGTTATGACGTATGTTATTCGGCAACTCAGCCGCCTCGAACTTCCGCTGTAAACACAGGTATGCGGCGAAAACAAAACCATTGAGCGAAATACCGGAGTGAAGATGGCTGAGAACGACTTTTGCAGATTATGTGAAGTAAATATACGCATCCACAATTATTGCCTTGCCGAACTTTGGCCTCCCCAGTTTCTCTCTGACGATCGGTAACAGATGATAAATAAAACTTTTCCCAAAACCTGTCGGGAGTAGGGCCACAACATCACCTCCATTCAAAATGTGAACCAAACACTCTTCTTGTTTGGGCTTCAGCCGGGAATATTCTCCACAACAGAGCGAATAGCATCCCGTGTCTCCATGTCCGCTGTCGTTTTAGATTTCCCTCACCTAAACTACAATCTTAAATTCGGCGCTTAGCGTCTACGTCACGGCTCTCAGCCCGCCCTCTGTTCGTTGGTTGGCCCGGCTGCTGCGAAGCCAGAGATAAACCGGGAGACGGTCTGCTATATCAGACTGAGTACAGAAGCGAAATGAAATTGAGCGGAAGTACGAAGTCTGACATAGTCAGGCTAATGGCTTTGGGATGAATGGAGTTTCAGGATCTAGCTCCACGGTGGAACTTTTCACAGGCAGATGGTCCTTGGCACACATGGGCTCTAGCTCTGGATCCATGGCCGGCGTTGGCTCAGGCTCTAGGTCTATGATTGGCATGACTGTGTTTCTTGTGATCATTCTGGGTGAGGAGGAGGAGACAGATGGCTGCTAGATCCATTTTTCATTTCTGGGTCCACTGTTCTGCTACAGCTAGGCAGGCAAGGAGAAGTGAGGAGGCTCTATTAGCAACTTTCCTTTTAATAAACAAACAAAACAAAACTAAACATGCAGGAAATGAACCAGGAACGAATGAAACTGATAGCATATAAATACACAGGTAAATGATAAACTCAGCAAGACACCTGTGATACTAATTAGCAAACATTTGAAACAAACTAGCAAAGGAAACTCAGGAATTAAAAACAAGATCAGAAACCAAAACAGAATGTGACACACAGGAATAAATTACATTTTAAAATATATTACAATATAAATTTTAATAATAGTTCACAATATTACTGTTTTTACTGTATTGTAATCAAATAATTGCAGACTTGGTGAGCATAAGAGACTTTCAAAAACATAAAAAAAACATAATTATTCCAAAAACAAATTTTTTTAGAATTTAGAGTCCACTTTTGTTGCGAGTGGTTTGGAGCTAATCAGCTGTGTGTCTGGCATACTGGGGGCTCAGTGGCTCTGCTCAGGTGAAGCAGTGCATGGCTGAGTCATCCACATCAGGGCTTTGAGGGTCTCTGCCATGCTCTGATTGGAGATGGAGCTTCTCTCTGTCATTATGAATTATTATCACACTGGAGCATCCTCAAGTGATTGCTCAAAGCATAGGCAGGCAGAGCTCCCCTCTCCTTTACTTTATGGGGGGAATAGTAGGCTTTCCAAATGAACACTATGAAGGTATTAGGACAGCGGAATTTGTAGTTGTAGAGAATAGCCACACATGTGCATCAGTAAATTTGAAGTCACAGACAAAAGTTGCAAACTTGTAGATTTTTTTCTCTCTACCACAAACACAACACAACAGTTACACCTTCTCGAATCCTTCATTGCAGATACACAAATCCTATTCCACAAATCAAGAAACTGGTACGCTCACATGTTTTGCTATTATTGCTGCAGTGAATATGGTGCAAAACACATTCACACACCTGCATCAAAAATGTGAAGTCACGGACGAATTTTGTACATCCGCAAATCAGTATGTGAATTCTAGCAATGAGATTTGCACACTTGTAGAATGTTTTTTCTAGCACAAACACAAGTGCATATAAAGACAACACAACCTGGTCTCATAAAAATACGTACCTCTGTGCACTTTTTGTGCGACACCGTTTTACATACCTTGCTGCATGTTTCGCCGCAGTTTCAAATAGAAATATCCACTGAGTGGCGCTAAAACACAGGTTCAATATGTGAACCCTGGCACGTTTTTATTACGTAGATATTGGTACGTATTGCTGTTTTTTTATTACGTTGCTTCAGATACGTATTGCGGCGGTTCAGAATTCAAATATCCAGGGACTGTCGCTAAAGGTTAATGCTGTATCGTGTTGGAAATATGCCCTACACCAAATCCAACCCTAAACCTACCCGATAGTGTTAACAAATGCAAAAAGTCCATCTCCGTACTCCGTGAGCTACCGAACAAACTTGTCATCTATGAAAACCCATAGATATGAAGCTGTATATGTGTGATGCTAACGTTTAAAAGCATCAGTTTTTAAATCTCCCAGCATATTAATATTGTTTTGAAGTCATAGCATGATATTCTTCAAGTAATTGTGCGAAAATTACGCTTTATTAATCGCAACTCTGTAAATTTGTGTGAAAGTGTTCATTTATTTTGGAAACTGCAGTGATATGTACTTATTGATACGTATTTCATGTCACGCTAAAAAGTGCACCCAGGTACGTAAATGCCATGAGACCAGGTAGGGACAACAGCATAAAGCTCCGTTCATACCTGCATGTCTCCAGGGGCTGGCGATGAGGTCACTAGTGGGCGTTCCCACTACTGGTTGCCTTGACATCAAATCAGGTTTCTTGCCACTAAGTACAAACATTTTGGAGGCAAAAGACTAAATATAATCTAAATCTAAATTAAATTCGTACACACAAACAAAAATGAATGAGAAACAGAGCCTACTTTCTTCCATTGCATATGTTTATCTACGGCTGAGAGGAGAACAATCACATGAGCTCTACCGTCTTCTTTCCTATTGGCTGTCGCTCCCGAAAGTCGCTCTTCATTTGCATAAAGTTGAAGGATTCGAGTAGCCCCAGAGTACACCCTGGACGATGGGGCGGGGCGACACATTAAGGTGGGGCGACACGTGTCGCTCCGCCCACCTTCAATTTCATTGGTTTATAATACAGCAGAGCTTATTGGTGTAGACGTTTGCATATGAGCATTCTTTTATATACGTTTTTATGAATGATCTACGCTGTTTGGCTGTACTACAGACATATTAAGTGCTAACAACAGCGATTTTAGTTAGAATCAATTAGCAAATGTGTTTTTAAAAAAAACTTATGACGAATTAGTTAGATTAAGTTCCTATCAAACGCTTGGTGGCGGGATCTCCGAGTACTTCGGAAAGAACAGAGCTGTGTAATATGAGCGGCTCACGAATTCAGTCTGGGGAACAAATTCTTAATTCGTGGCCATGATATAGTCCTACCTATGCTATAAATAGCCTCACCTATGAGAAATATTAATTATGTTTCTGTGTGATGAACGTAAATAGTGGTACTCAATTCCAACAGGTGGGTTGCACGTTAAATGAAGTCAGATATTATTGCACTTTTCACTGTACACGTACCTATTGCACAGATTTACAGCTCTGAGTGTTTTAATATTCGATAGTTATGCAGGTCTATATGGGTACAATGATCGAGTGTTAATAACTGAATCTAAATTCATCCCGTACACAGATTAGAACACGTACACACAATGAGGGTGTGGATACATAAATAATTGGATTTTTAATATCTGATGTCACGGACACTTATTTACTATAAGATAGGAACCTTTAAAAACTGTAAGAGAATCAACATAGACTCAAATATTTTTATAGATATAAACAAGGAAACATTGAGCTTGCCATGAAAACATTTTATTAGCACTTTATGACCTACAAGTTTGTGACGCATTGAGCAACATAGGCTATAACTCATCTCTTTAAACAACAAAAAACGGTTGTGCGTTAAAACGTAAAATCAGCCGCTTAGAATTCAGCCTAAAGGTGCTGTCATCAAGAGTTTATTTGTAAACAATGACTTCATCTGACTAAAATTACCATGGTTACTAAACATATAATAATTAAGATAGGCCTATGATTCTAGAGTTAGCACATAATATTTCTGTAATATGGCCAAATTAAATACAAAATCGTACACAAAGGAATGCGCATGCTCGGGTCTACACCAATAAGATTTGCCGTGTTATAAACTAATGGAAATGGGGGGTGGGCGGAGCGACACGTGTCGTCCCGCCCCAATCGTCCAGATTGCACTCTGGAGTACTTGAAGGATTCTGAACTTTCGCTGGACATGCCCCATCCGGTCACCAACGGTCGCAATCGCTCGCTGTCGCCGGAAATCGCCTGCTCTCCATTTAAATGAATGGAATGGGATCGTGTTGCTTTGTCGCTGCGTGTCGCTTGTAATGTGAACGGGGCTTGAATCTGCTGCTATGAGTCTCAGATGCTGTTTTTCACTTTTAAATGACAAGTTTCGCGCACTCTCTGTTTTGCACGATATATCTGTTTGAAATATGGAGCAAAAGTGATTTGTGCATCTGTAGAGGCAACGGCTTGCATTCTTCAGAGATCAGAGAAATTTGGCCAATCAGAGCTAGTTTGGGCGCCTAGCAGCAGGGAGGAAAAAAAAAGACCTGCACGAGCATCTTCTGGAGCAGACAGCGGCAACCAATAAAGATACATTTTCTTTCATATTCTGAAATCACTCACCATTATACCGTACATTTGTTTATAGTTTAAATATTAAACGAGTTTAACTCCAACCCTGATAAAAGGTTGATTAAAGCTAAACACTGCAGGACAGCTTCAACTCACAAAGAGGCTTTATAAAGATTGATTAGCCCATTAATTAAATAGATTATTATGAGAGTGTCATATACATGATTAAATATATTTGTTAATATATTTAAATTATAAACAAATGTACAGTATAACAGTGAGTGATTTCAGATAAAGAAAATGTACCTTTATTGGTATTTGCTGCTGTCCGCTCCAGAAGATGCTCGCAGCTCGCAAACATTTTTATTATTATTTTATTTTTCCCCCTTCTCGCTCAGGAAAGAGATTGCTGTACATTTTACAGTAGCTGGATGTATTATTACTGGATCTTCATTTAAAGTATTATTACTGTATTGTCAGTATTAGTACTGTTCAGTTTATTTTAATTTTTTACCTATATAAAACAATCTAATTACAGTACAACTCTGTATACCATATTTTTTTTTACAACCCCAACCCCATAAAAATCACAATAACTCATTAGCATTTGTCTTTATAATTGTCAGTCCTGTCTTCCTGTGTCTTGAGTTTCCCCTCCTCTCGTGCCCATATTTGGATTGTTCCTGTCCTCGTTGAATGTCATTATGAGTTGATTAGTCTCCTTCCGTGTAGGTAGGGCTACATAGAGGCCGAGACAGGGGCAGGGGCTGGGGCCGAGGTCTCGGAGGCATTAATGGTAATGTTAGCTTATTACTCACCTCTTGTTAGCACCTCTATGATGCAATCACAAGAAAAGACTCCAATACACCTCCGTAGCAGATGACAACAATAGACTACAACCTGTAGCTCCTCTGACTGGCCAAACTTCTCTGATCTCTGAAGAATGCCCGCCATTGCCTCTACAGATGCAAAAATCACTTTTGCTCCATATTTCACACAGATATATGGTGCTAAACGAAGAGTGCGCAAAACTTGTCATTTGCAAGCGAAAAACAGCATCTGAGACTGTGTTTGTGGTAGAGAGAAAAAAATCTACAAGTTTGCAACTTTTGTCTGTGACTTCAAATTTACTATTCTCTACAACTACAAATTCCGCTGTCACAGACGCTCAGTTGTTTTGCACCAAAAATACCTTCATATAACACGCTCTCTTTTGACATTGTAAGAGATGTGACTGGCTAGAAGCAAATGGGAGGATGGTGTATGAGGGTGTGGAGTGAACAGAACTGTGCACGATGAGTGTTTATTCTCTTCCTTGTGCACTGTGTGCTGTGTGCCTGGCTATTGAACCCTCACTGGGAGATCAATGGGGTTTTTGTCATTTGGAACTGATATTTCACAATGCGGAATATTCTAGTGTTGGCCACTGTTAGCTTTCATAGTGATTCACAGAACTTTGCCAAAACATGACAGCTAAACAAACATTTTTCAAAGAATGAACAAACACAGTCACGGTATTTGTTGCACGTCTACAGAGCAACATGGAAAGCTTTTGTATAGGGTTGCAATGAATAGCACACAGAGTTCTATGATGCTATTGTGTACACTTCATGGGCATATTGCAAATAATATTCTTGAAATTTAAATAATTCTACCATATATGTAAATGCTGGACACAGGAATATTTGACAGTGGTATTGTTAATCATGATTATGCTGCCTTCCAAGATTACTGTATCTTGTGATTGTAATGATTCACTTGTAATAAGCATAGTGAAAATAAAAATCCATCCAAGATGAGGGCTGAAGCAAGAAAAAATATCTACTTAAAGGGGTGGTTTACTGCGATTTCACTTTTTTCATTTTAAATAGTGTGTAATGTTGCTGTTGGTGCATGAACAGTATCTGCAAAGTTAACGACTCATATGGGACTACAACGAGATACTTCCCTGGTTGCATACGTAAAAACCCATAAATTTGCATCAACCCCTCCCTCCGGAACATGCCAAAAAGGGGGCAAGGCCATGTTCTACGGCTTTGTCGAAGAGGAAGAGTTATAGTGGAGAGTTGTAGCCATGCCGTCGAAACGGTGTTATTTTCACCCAGCTGTCAGGTCTTCTGTGTTCGGGCTTTCTACGGACGCTGTAGTTCGTCAACAATGGTTAAAATTTATGTTTGATTATGTTCCTGACAATTACAATCCTAATTTAGCTCTCTGTGCTGCACATTTTACGGAAGACAGCTTCAGAATCAATTTCGTGTGTCTATGACAAACGCGTACAAACATTTTGGACCCGAATTTGTAATTATTGTTCTATAAATTCTGTAATTTTGTAAATGTATTTTCCATGTATACTTTATGACGTAATTTTTCGATTTGATCAAGAATGTAAACACAAGTCAGTGCTGTTTGGTTATAGTAGCCAGTTAGTTCGATGCTATTTTGTGTGTATGAGACAAACGTGTACAAACTTCAAAAAATTGTATGTAATCACAACAGCAAACTTCCATTCAGAAACGTTTTGTAAGAGCCGTGCTTGCGGAAGTTCTGCTCGACTCTCTTCATTACCGCTTTCTGGGTCTGATTCTGGCTCAAACTGATACGGCAATATTGACACCATTATTTACATTTGACCGCAGCACATGCGACTGTCGCCCGTGAAGGTAATGGGCGTGAAGTTTCTGGACAATGTGCAGTACGCAGTTTAGCCAATCACAACACACCGGCCCAACTAACCAATCTGAGCCCATCGCCTGTTTCTGAGGGAGTGGTTTCAGAGAATCAGGAAGTCAACCGGTCGTTCAAATGACAGAGGAGAAAGCGGCTTACAATAAAGGTGAAATATATGAAAAATAAGGCGTTTTTAAACAAACGAAACACGAAGACATGTTATATTGCACCCCATAAACGCAATCAAGCAAAGAAAAAAAGCAGTAAACCACTCCTTTAAAATTTATTGTAATTCATTCTTTATGCTTTTTGGGGAGGATTTTTATAGAAAAAAAATTAAATAAAATTGAGTGTCTTTTTGTACCTGCATCAGAAAATTATTCATATCAAAACAATGGATCAAGGTCTAAACGGTGTCCACCAGATATGGCATCAAAGTGATTCGCTGTCTTATCCAAATCTACATAAACATGAACACCCATCTCAATTCCAAGAACGCAGAGAACGGACTTGTGTTCTCATGGAGACCAGTCTTGCAAGGCTTCCTTGGAACAACGAACTCGGTAGGACATGAGAACATAGAACGCATCCTTGTGAAAATTGAGATGAACTGCGTTCTTGCTTAACTGTCCGCATTGCCTCAGCATAAGCAGTGGCCAATGAACAATAAATATAACATAACATTACAAACAAAGCGAAGTCTGCAGCGGAGACGAGTGGTGAGTGCAAAATGATGAACACCTGTGTCTGATTGCAGTATTTGTCGTGGAGAGACCGGATAAAACGGACGGAGACTCGTGCACATTGACTGGTCTAAGAACTGGAGAAATCCTGGGAACTGCGTAATTGTGGGAGCTGAGTTTTGTGAAATGTGCTGAGAGGGCAACCTTGGTTTTGTGATTTTGAGTTGCAATTAAGTGCAATTAAAATGTTCATGTTATTTTCCTAAAATTTTTCATGGATCTCATTAATAGTGTTATCCAGTTCACCGCAATGCAACTCCTTGTAGTAGTCCTGGGTTTAGTCTGCTACTCGACTGTGAACTCCCAAAGTTGCTGAAAGTGGCGATCAGTTCTCATTGCTAAAAGAGAGATTGTGGCAGCTTTTTTACAGTGGCATAATGCAAGGTGGATGACTGCAGCGCTTTGCACAGTACATTGCACTGCATGAGAACTCGTTGCTTCATAATGCAAGGGAACAAAAAGTGAAAATCAGTGACTGATCTTGTGTCGCTAAAAGGTTTCAGTGTAGTAGATTTACCAGAAAAGTCTGTCGTTATGATCACACAATGAAGTTATACAGTGATTGAACATTGACTCAGTTGTAGTGGTGTCACAGACATCCACAATGCAGAGGTTGAGGATATGCAAGTGACAATGTACATACATCGCCAGTGGATTGAAAATGCGTGTAGCTACACCACGGTAGGTCCCTCACATACTTGCTGTACCATCGTAACACTACGCTCTCAAGTTGCAGATATCAAGATTAGAGGTCCTTTCACACTGAGTCCAAAATTTTCATATATATATATTCGTAATTCTAATCCTAAAAATTTGTCACAAACAGAAACCTTACACACTGTCTAAGTGGTACCCGAAGAATTACATAGGTTTTAAAGACAATTGGAGGGGTTTTTGGGGCAGATCTGGGGCCTCATTTATAACCGTCGGTAAGCACAAAACCTGCCCTGAAAGAGGCGTAAGCCACTTTCTATGCAAAAGGTGGGATTTATAAAAACAAACTTGACGGGAAAATTTGCGCACCTGCACGCAAACTCTGACCCATGCGTACGGACTCTTTTTCCAGGAGTGAGAAAATTAATGAAGTAAACAACGATTTTAAACTCTGTTTTCATGTCGATATACACATTTGCATTAAATATTCCCCTCTCATAATGTAAATAAGCACTGAAATTACATAAAGTCATTATGAAGAAGTTAAACAAAAATTAGGCAATATGAATTTAGACATATTTGTAGTGGATGCGCTTGATCACTTTTCCTGAGGCATGCTATGTTTTAATGACAGTGAGGAGTGCTATAGGTGCACAATAATTCATCTTTAAACTGCAGATTTCATGTTATGAGAAAATATTTTTAGCGAGATCAATGATCAATGATGCGCACTTACTTCGATATTATGGCGGACACTGCTGGATACTCGGTGGTCGAGTATTTTATATTCAAATATTTATTTGATACTTATTTTAAACAGTTTAGTTTTTTATGAATATTTTTATATATTGTGACGGATCGATGGCCCTCCCCCTCATCATCATCACCACCCCGTCCCTTATTCGCCGCCCTTCACCAGGCTCCCGACTGGAGTGGGTGGATGAGAGGAGGGGCGTGGGATCAACGCGGGCTGGCGGCGTGTGATGAGGCACAGCTGGACTGAATGAAGCCTCATCACCGCCGCTGTTAAATGCCCAGCGCGCCTCTCCTCGAGACCGGTCTCTTCCCCGTGCATGCACGCTGGTGTCCTCGTGGGTCCAGGAAGGGTGCGAGAGGGACATCGCGCCACCGGAGATGTGAGCTGCAGAACCCGCGGTCCGGGAGAACGCCGCACCAGATACGGCCGTCGGGCCAGGATGCCGGGCCGATCAAGTCCCGCCAAAGGCCGAGGAAGAAGAGGAAGAGCCGCCGCTCAGAAGAAGCCGCCGCCCTCGTAAACCGGACCAGAGCGGGAGCGCGTGCGGCCACCGGACTCCGCCCCTTCCCTGGACCCTTCCCCTTTGGAACACTGCCCTCCTTCACGAGCCCCGCAGCACAACGAGGACACCAGATCCCCCCTGTTTTGTTGGACACCTTTCCCCCTTGGACACTGTTTTATTATTTCTGTTAAATAAAAGCCTCTCCGAGGCCTGACGCCACACCCACTGTGTCTGTCGTTGGCTCCTCCCGTCACAATATTTATTCTAAAACATAACAAGGATATTGGATGATATTATTTTATAAATAAAAATTAAATGTTTGGCACAAATGGCATTTATAGTCCGTATCTCATATGTCCTTAATATCTTGTACCTTTGATGGTGTTAAACATGGTGTCACGTGGATGGGAATATGCAGGGAAATTATATGCAGATGAGGTTATGCATAGTAAAACTAGGCGTTGTAAGCACCATATATGGTGATTTCGGGGAGGAGTCGGGGTGGAGATGCACGTACGCACAATCTTCCCCTAATGGGGATTTATAAAGGGATTTTTGCGCAGGTTCCGGCATACGCATGGTTTTATAAATCTGAAAACTTTTGTGCATACGCAAAATCAAACTTTTGTGCCTACGTACACTTTTAGGATGAAATCTACGGAGAGTTTTATAAATGAGGCCCCTGACCTGTTGAAAAGAGATGGTGTTCATCCCTCCTGGGGTGGTGCCGCTCTTCTCACTAGAAATATGGCACATAGTCTTAGAGTTCGTACTTGACTAACTGGGGCCCAGGTCAGGAAGCAGACAGACTGGCTAAACTGACCGTCTGCTAGCCACCTCACATCACAGAAGTCAGTTAATTTTCAGGTTTTAACAATTTAATTTATGTTCAACAAATAAAATATTTATATAATGAGAAACAAATGATAAAGATTGGCTTTTTGTAAAGAAAGCGCTTTTTGTAAATGATATGATCACTGATCATAACCTAGATGTACTCTGTTTGACAGAAACCTGGCTAAAACCAGATGAATACGTTATTTTAAACAAGTCTACCCCCCAAGATTACTGTTATAAAAATGAACCGCGTCCAAAAGGTAAAGGGGGAGGTGTTGCTACAATTTATAGCAATATTCTCAGTATTTCTCAGAGGGCAGGCTTTAAGTATAACTCCTTTGAAGTAATGGTGCTTAATATAATATTATCTAGAGAAACAAGTGTTAATGATAAATCCCCTGTGATGTTTGTACTGGCTACTGTATACAGGCCACCAGGGCACCATACAGACTTTATTAAAGAATTTACTGATTTACTAACAAGAGTTAGTGCTGGCTGCAGATAAAGTCTTAATCGTTGGTGATTTTAATATCCAATGAAAAAGATGCATTAGGATCAGCATTCATAGACATTCTGAACTCTATTGGGGTTAGACAACATGTCTTAGGACCTACTCATTGTTGAAATCATACTCTAGATTTAATATTGTCACATGGAATTGATGTTAATGGTATTGAAATTCTGCAGCAAAGTGATGATATCTCAGATCATTATCTAGTCTTGTGTAACCTCCATATAGCTAAAACTGTAAATTCTACTCCTTGTTACAAATATGGTAGAACCATCACTTCTACTACAAAAGACTGCTTTGTAAATAATCTTCCTGATTTATCTCAATTCCTCAGCATATCCAACAGCACATAAAAACTTGATGATTTAACAAAAACTATGGACTCTCTCTTTTCTAGCACTTTAGATACAGTTGCTCTTTTACGCTTAAGGAAGATTAAGGATAAGAGTCCAACACCGTGGTATAATGAGCACACTCGCGCCCTAAAGAGAGCAGCCCGGAAAATGGAGCGCAGCTGGAGGAAAACAAAACTAGAGGTATTTTGTATTGATTGGCAGGAAAGTAATCTATCCTACAGAAAAGCATTAAAAACTGCTAGATCTGATTACTTCTCGTCTCTTTTAGAAGAAAACAAACATAACCCCAGGAATTTATTCAATACAGTGGCTAAATTAACAAAAAATAAAGTATCAGCAGGTGTTGACATTTCCCAACAGCACTGCAGTAATGACTTTATGAACTATTTTACTTCCAAGATTGATACTATTAGAGATAAAATTGTAACCATGCAGCCGTCAGCTACAGTATCGTATCAGATAGTGCACTATAGATCCCCTGAGGAACAATTCCACTTATTCTCTACTGTAGGAGAGGAAGAATTGTATAAACTTGTTAAATCATCTAACCAACAACATACTGTATGTTAGACCCTATTAAATCTAAACTACTAAAAGAGGTGCTTCCAGAAGTCATAGATCCTCTTTTGGCTATTATTAATTCATCATTGTCATTAGGATATGTCCCCAAAATGTTCAAATTAGCTGTTATTAATCCCCTCATTAAAAAAACACAAATTGATCCCAAAGATCTAGTTAATTACAGACCGATCTAGAATCTCCCTTTTTTATCAAAGATACTAGAAAAGGTAGTATCCTCACAATTATATTCCTTCTTAGAGAAAAATGGTATCTCTGAGGATTTCCAGTCAGGATTTAGACTGTTTCGTAGTACTGAGACTGCTCTCATTAGAGTTACAAATGACCTGCTCTTATCATCTGATAGTGGTTGTATCTCTCTATTAGTGCTACTGGATCTTAGCGCTGCGTTCGACACTATCGACCACAACATTCTTTTGAATGGACTAGAAAACTTTGTTGGCATTAGTGGAAGTGCATTAGCATGGTTCAAATCATACTTATCTGACTGCCATCAATTTGTAGCAGTGATCACAAGTGCAGTATGGAGTACCTCAAGGCTCAGTACTAAGGTCATTACTTTTCACGCTTTACATGTTACCCTTAGGAAATATCATCAGGAAACACGGTGTTAGCTTTCACTGTTATGCTGATGATACTCAACTCTATATTTATTCGCGGCCCGGTGAAACACACCAAATTGAGAAGCTAACGGAATGCATAGTCGATATAAAAAAATTGGATGACAAGTAATTTCTTACTGCTAAATTCTGAAAAAAGAGAGGTGTTAATTATCGGACCTAAAACCCCCACATGTAATAACTTAGAACACTGTCTAACACCTGATGGCTGCTCTGTAAATTCTTCGTCATCAGTTAGGAACCTAGGTGTGCTGTTTGATAGCAATCTTTCCTTTGACAGCCACGTTTCTAGCATTTGTAAAACTGCATTTTTTCATCTTAAAAATATATCTAAATTGAGACCTATGCTCTCAAAGTCAAATGCAAAAATGTTAATTCATGCATTTATGACCTCAAGGTTAGATTATTGTAATGCTTTATTGGGTGGTTGTTCTGCATGCTTAATAAACAAACTCCAGTTGGTCCAAAATGCAGTAGCTAGAGTTCTTACTGGAACCAGGAAGTATGACCACATTAGCTCTTATCGCATTATAGTCCTTCACGTCTGCTGCGTTCTCAAAACTCTGGCCATTTGATAATACCTAGAATATCAAAATCAACTGCGGGCGGAAGATCCATTTCCTATTTAGCGCCCAAACTCTGGAACAATCTACCTAACACTGTTCGGGAGGCAGACACACTCTGTCAATTTAAATCTAGATTAAAGACCCATCTCTTTAACCTGGCTTACACATAACACACTAATACGCTTCTAATATTCAAATCCGTTAAAGGATTCTTAGACTGCATTAATTAGTTCAACCAGAACCGGGAACACTTCCCATAAACCCAATGTACTTGTTACATCGTAAGAAGAATGGCGTCTACGCTAATTTTAGTCTGTTTCTTTCTTATTTCGAGATCACCATAGCCATCCGATCCAGTCCGTATCCAGATCAGATGGTGGATCAGCACCTAGAGATGATCTCTACAGCCCTGAATGTCAGCTGAGATCAGGACACCTAGATGAGCCCCAGAGACAGATCCCCAGTGAAGATGTTGTCAAGGAGACGGCCATCGGGACTAGAGCTCGGGAACCAGATGAGTCCTTTACACAATCTGACTTTGCTGCAGTTGGAATTGAACTGCGGGTTCGTCTGGTCAGAGGAGAACCGGCCCCACGACTGAGCCTGGTTTCTCCCAAGGTTTTTTACTCCATTCTGTCACCGATGGAGTTTTGGTTCCTTGCCGCTGTCGCCTCTGGCTTGCTTAGTTGGGGACACTTCATTTCCAGCGATATCGTCGACTTGATTGCACAGATACTATTTAAACTGAACTGAGCTGGACGATGACATCATTGAATTCAATAATGAAATGCCTTTAACTGAAAATTGAGTGTTTAATCTTGTCATTTTACATTATTGACACACTATTTTCCTATTTTGATATTGTAAAATTGCTTTGACACAATCTGTATTGTTAAGCGCTATATAAATAAAGGTGACTTGACTTGACTTGAGTCCGATGCGTATTAATTAATCCGTTGTGAAAAAAATTCACAAAACAATACAAAACGTAGTCTTCAAGCAGTGGGGATGATTTTGTTGTCCTCTCGCTTCTTAAAAAGAGAAAAAGAAAGGAAATATTGGGTCCATCCAATCCTGAGATATAGAGAGGAAGGAGAGGAGAGCAGCGGGATTATCATGGGCGATTCAAAGTTTACTTCAGGATGTCAGTGGCTCAGTTTGATGCTTTAATTGCTAGCGATACTAGAGCCACACATTACATTTACATTTAGTCATTTTGCAGAAGACCACCAATTAAAAAGAAGACCACCAATTTCTGTGAACTCAGTGTGCAAGGACCTTTATGGTGCTTTGTGCTGCAAGACGAAGTGGATCAATTTATTGTCAGACGCCATTCTGGATTTTGGCATTTGCTTGTATATTGGCTCTGAATTATCAAAACACTTATCAAAATGCTTGCATTGTATTTACTTTTTAACGTGTAAAAATTTCGGACTCAGTGTGCAATGACCTTAAGACTTGTCCAAGTTTGGTCCTGGAGGGCCGGTGTCCTGCAGAGTTTAGCTCCAACCCTAATCAAACACACCTGAAGCAGCTAATCAAGGTCTTACTAGGTATACTTCAAACTTCCAGGCAAGTGTGTTGAGGCAAGTTGGAGCTAAACTCTGCAGGACACTGGCCCTCCAGGATCAAGGTTGATGACCCCTGCTTTAAAAGATGGGCCAGAGATTCACCATCTGTTCTGTCAGTCCAATAAAATCCGATGAATGATTCATGTACAGAGAGGTCTCTGTCAACATATCTAGAAACCACTGCAGCTTGCTCATGCCTACTTATGTCTTGCGTTTCATTCGCAATAAGGGCAAAAAATTTGACTTTATGTGCTCTCTGTATGATGTCACTTTTAACTTGACCAGTTTATCACTTGATATTAATCAACCCTTTCTGGTGCTTGCTATGAGCATAATGATCTCTCTCTCTTTGAGTGGCTGGTCAATTAGTTGGCTATGAGTGGCCCTCTAAGAAATTAAGTAGTTATCTAGATTATTGGGTTGATTAGTTATTTTGTTCAATCGATCATTTCGTTTTCTGTGATTTTCATACCAACAACGATAAACAAATGTGAAAAATAGATGTAATCTTTTCCTATGCACTCTCTTACCCTTTCCCCCCATCGACACCCCTGAGAGGGAGTCATTTCCTTTCTAAGTCAGTTGTCTCTTTTGACAGCAGTGTGTACTGATGTAGTCATTTCATCAATTGCTGACTATCACCGAAGATGGACTTTGCTGTACAAACCATCATAAGACACACCTCAGCTGGATGACTAATCATTCACATGGGTCACTGGTGTTTGGAGCCTGCTGATTGCCGCTTACAGCTATCTTTTCAGTTTGTTTTTGTCATTTATGTCGCTTATGATCTACTGCACTTTGAAGGCAGCAGCCGATGTAGGCAGTAGACAGCAGGGCAGTTCAATAGGTCTTTGAACAGTCCCAAAGTGTCCATTTTGTCACAATGACAGCAGAAGATCAAATAAATATCTGCCTTTCTATGACCTTACCCTGCAGATACAATTTCCTTTTCTGAAATGGCTTTCAGGACTGATAAATCACTTTGTCTGTGAATTTGAATCCATTTGTTTTGACACCACCCTATTTTTTGCACATCTTAAACTACATATTTCATAAAGAGAAATAGCAAATGTCATCATGACACATTAGGGCCTTACATCCTTCTTAATTCTATTACTAGGACATTGACAACTCTTGCTGAAAATGAATAATGTCCATTGGCTTTGGCTCTGTATGTGTAAATGCCTCTAGACTACTACAGTTTTTCCAGCATTAATCACAGGACTAGTCAGGCAGAATGATTAATCATTTTTAAAGGAATAATTCGGTTTTTTAATACAGTTTAAGCTCATGCAGTACATGTGGCATAATGTTGATTACCACAAAAATTCAATTCAACTTGACCCTACTTTAACAAAAAATACACAATACACAGGTGTTTACTAAATTATAATTACATTTGTTATCAACTACACCTTCACAGGAGATTTATCACAAAATAATTGCAAACTTTGAAATGAAAACCCCAAAAACTTTTGTTTAAAAACTCAGGATAAAAAACAGTATACATCTACTGCTCAATACTCTTCAGAAGAGAAGGATCAATACAAACATAAAAAATCAAAACTAAACTAGCCTCTCCATGTTCACTTGCATCTCTGAAAAACACAAATACCTTTAATGAACAGAACATCATGCCTCAGAGATGGTTTGGATGCTACATGTGCGTGATCGCTACCTGGCAAAACCTCACTTAATAGTCTGCAAACTATTTGTTTTCAAAAGAATAAAGAATAAAAGTAAATAGATTTTCCATGGCTGAATAACCTGATTTTATTTTTATTTTTTTAATAATCAACCATTATTGTCTATAGCATTATTGTCATTACATCTATTTGCAATGGTTTACTCCAGCAACAATGGCAGTCCTTTCCCCCGTCTTTCATTGTGGGTTTCATTTGCTCCGTGCAGCTCACGTTGGCCTCTGAAGGTACTTGATCTGTGATCTGACCCTGTAAGAGTAATGCCTGTTGACATTCTAGCACTCACCCACTGGGTTACGGCGCTGCCATTTAGGTCATGCCGTCTACCTCAATCCACAAGACTGAAAACACAAACCACAGTCTGCAAGGCTTCCCACATACACACTCGGAAAGAGAGAAGAAGATTGGAGCACTGGTTTATTCCTTTTATGCAGTACCATTTTAACACTGGAACTTTTCAAAAATAAATATTCTTATGCAAAAATATGTTTGGTTGAGGAGAAAAACGTTTAATTGTTGTTTGAGATGTCAGTTTAAAATGTGATTTTTTTTTCCCACCTTTTTTTTTTTTTCACAATTTTGTACAAAAAGACTCAATACAACAATAAGTGCAAAAGCATAAATTGAAGAAAAATGTATGATTCTTTGGCGTGACTCCTGCACAATGGCTCTATGGAGTCTATTGATAGAATCTCATCGAACCGTCAGATGCAGCTGAGAGAACTGGGTCTGGAAGATCCTTCACAGCAGCATGACCATGAGACCGGTCGTGGAGAAGAGCTGGAGCTCAGTGAACGCTGGGCAATCATAGGCCATCATGGACTTTTAAAGCTAAAGCAAACCTGTGATTGGCTACAATTATATGATCAACGACTAATGGAGTACAAGTCTTTCTGCCAGAAACACTTATACTATATCTTTCTGCAAGAAATACTCTTATTCTCTGTTCTGTGTGTAACTGTATCAATCAGGATGAAATGTCTTAGTGAGACACAAACCAACTAATAAAAAACTTAAAAAGTAATACATGGAATATTTCTCAAAGGATGAGAAATTTCAATTTAGTTTAAGCTCCACAAGTGTTTGTGGCACAATTGCTACAGTGTTACTACAACAAAATTATTTCGGCTTGTAGTGAGAAACTTACAATAGGAGTAAATAAAACCAATTTTTAGAGGATTTCAGAACAAAAATGTGAAGCTTATAATTAAAACAAGCTAACAAACAAAAAACATTAATATTGTTAAAACTTGTATACTGTAATTTTAGCTATACAAATTTGGTAATTTTTAAGGGCATTTTACAGTTTTAGACTTTAGGTCATCATGGAACTTGACTCCATTCACTGTAATACAGATGTTAGCTTCTTCTTCTTCTTAAGGAAATGGAGGGATGAGTCAAATTATGTTTTGTGGTAATTAACATTGTTTCACATGTGCTGTGGATTAAAGTCTGAATATTCCTTTAATAATTTGCCTGTTTTTCACGTTAGAATTTAGAAGAGCACATGAAAACAGCACATCAGTGCTGTGTCCGCCAAACTGGAAGACAGTCTCAAATGCCTAAGGACTGCCTTCGTAGCTTCAGGTGCAATGTTCACGATGGCCACTGGTATGACGTCCGTGACGGCTGAAGACTCTGGAGTTGCGGCCATGATGGGACTCAGGAATGGGGGTTATTGCAGGAGTGTCTTGTTCCTCCTCCGAGTCTCCTACAGTAAATGCAGAGCCGCTGCATAAGCTTCAATACTAAGCTGATGTAGAATTCTAACATCCAACTAGGGTCGCGCATTATATGGCATTATAGCACTGAGCGACTCAGTCCGTCTGATTTAAAGGGGACATATGAAAATCTGACTTTTTCCATGTTTAAGTGCTATAATTGGGTCCCTGGTGAATCTACCAACACAGAAAACATGAAAAAGAACAACCCAGTTACTTTGTTTTGGTAGGTCCTCCTCTGCAACCTTGTGAAAAAACAAGCATGTCAGATTTTGCTCCCCCCATGAAGTGGTATGGGGATCTTATTATAATATTACCACCCCTGTTACGTTCGTGTATGCTAAGGAGGAGCACGACGATGAATATAATAAACGAAAGTCTTTTGTTAATAATCCATAGCAAAAATCCAGGAGAAAGGAGTAGCAAAACACATGAAGACAAAGAATGATGGGAGAACACAGGCTTTAAGTAATAAACGTAATCAAGGGGGAAACAGAAACAGGTGAGGATCTAATTAACCAATAGGGGAACTAAAGAAACTAGGTCAAACATGTGACAACCCCTTTATCTGCGAGTTTTTACCCACGGTGCCGCCATTGCTAACTGTTCTGTCTTTGGCTGCACTGATGAGCACAGAACATGCACTGTTTAGAGTCCCAGCCTCAGAGCAGACAAGAGAGCAGTGCATTTATTGATTTATTTACTGTATATTACGCTGCTGCCACACAGATCTAATATAAACATGCAATTTCTTTCCCAGCTGTTTACCTTCACAGACTGTGTTTGTAACTCATTTGGGTTTTTAACATAAACTTTAAGTGCAATAAGACATGAAAGAAAAGTTTATTACTCACATGCTGTGTGACAGCCCCTTTTTGTGCACGTGCTTCAGATGTGTGCGCTCAGAAAACCCTATATCAGAAGTTTACACTGATATGGCTTTAAAACACATGCTTTTAACATGATAGACATTATAATCAAAACCAAACAGATGTTTTTTAGCAGTGTATCTGAGGAACGAGCTTTAAAGGCACAGCCCTGTTCTGGAAAAGGAAAACATTGGATTCATTGATGTATGGCAAGATACTGCAAGGTATGCATCCATATTCATGGATGTCCACATGTCAAAGTTGGCTCTTTTCATCTCCTCCACCACATTCTCTTTAGTCGCTTTGTATCTCGCAGAAACAATGTCCTTCAGTCTTGTAGGAAGCACATAAATCAAAGGCCGTTGATAATGGCTGCAAATCTTTTATTATGTTCACTAGAGCTTCATCAATGTCCTTTTGCCTTGCTGAAAATAAAATAAAATTAAAAGTAATCTGTACATCATGACATTTACAACATAAATAGTTTTTAGGCTTTGATGTCTTGCTGTTGTTTTCTCTTCACTTTCAGCACTGAGAGGCCCAGATGATTTTATACACACCTTGTCTATGTACAGAACACCAGATGTTTCACATCCAGTGTCGCAGCATTGATGAGCTGTTATTGTGGCATGTCAGCTGCTGATCACAACCAATACACAAGTCACAAAGTTGTTTTCCAAGTTCTCAAAATGGACTCATTACTCCACTCATTTATATTTCAAATGACAAGTTATAAATTTTTTTCCTGCCAAACCCACAACATCTGGCCTTGTCTTGTTTGTTTTAAAGTACAATCTGGTGAGATTTCACATCTGGTGGTGTTTAACTAGGCATCCTGAGGTGAGCACTGATCATGGATAGATCTGAGATCAGTGAAAACGTCTCTAGGTTACGTATGTAACCCTAGTTCCTCGAGGGAACGAGACGCTGCGTCTGAAAACGCTAGGGGAACGCCTTCAGCTCTGAATACAAGTGTAATCTGTCCAATGGATGGGCGAGACGTCACGGGCGAGGTGACGTAATGACCAGCTGGTATAAAAGCACGTGCGGTGAAACCGGCATCAGCTTCTAGGAATGAAGCAAGCGCGGGCAGGGATGCCGGAAGTGTGGCCTCGAGGCGCAGCGTCTCGTTCCCTCGAGGAACTAGGGTTACATACGTAACCTAGAGACGTTCCTCTTCAGGAACTTGAGCTGCGTCTGAAAACGCTAGGGGAACGAGATGTCCACGCCGCCAGGCTTCCAAGTCCCTGCCCAGTGTGTATCCCTGCGGAGCACATCTAGGGCGAGAGGACGGAAGAGCCCGGAGTGGCCCGCATGTCAAGGCCATAAAACCTGACAAAGGTCAGGGGCGTAGACCATCCCGCAGCGTTGCAGATGTCCTGTAATGGGACACCTGCGAGAAAGGCCTTGGAGGCCGCCACACTTCGTGTGGAGTGAGCTCTGACTCTCATCGGCGAGGGGAGATCAGAGGACTCATAGGCCAAGATAATGGCCTCCACAATCCACCGACTGAGGGTCTGTTTGGAAGCAGAAAGACCTCTCCACCGCGGAGGAAACATGTAACCAGGGGGTGTCTGCCCACTGACTGTCCACCAAGAGAGGTGTGGTAGGCCGAAATCGCTGCCACATAAACCTTCAAGGTGGTGTGGGTTAACCCTGTAGAGAGTCGAGCCTGCAGGAACTCCAGCACTGTACTGGGTCGAGCTGGCGGTCTCCGCACCATGAAGTGAAAAGTTTCCACTTCAATGCATACAGTTTCCTCGTTGAGGGAGCTCTGTATTGGAGGATGGTCTCAACAACCTCGGTTGAGAGACCGGAAGCTATGAGCTGTGCCCCTTCAGGGGCCATACCCACAGCTTCCACAACTCCGGGTGGGGGTGCACAAGGGTGTCCCCTGCCTGTGACGGGATCCCTCCTGACGGAAATCTCTCATGGAGAGCCGTCGAGGAGAGAAATCAGGTCCGAGAACCATACTCGGCCCGGCCAGAACGGGCCTAACAGCAGCCGGACCCCGTCCCGACGCACTCTCTCCAGAACTCCGGGGAGCAGGGCAATCGGGGGAAAGGCGTACAGACGAAGCCTCGGCCAAGTCTGTACCATGGCATCCAGCCCCAGTGGAGCTGGATGAGTCAGAGAGTACCAGAGGGGACATTGCGATGTCTCCCAAGTCGCAAATAGGTCCACCTGAGCCTGGCCAAACACTCTCCAAATCTGCTTCACCACCTCTGGGTGAAGCATCCATTCCCCGGGCCTCGGCCCCTGTCTCGATAGGATGTCTGCTCCCACATTGAGATGCCCAGGGAGGTATACTGCTCTCAGCGAAAGGAGTTTGTCCTGGGACCACACAAGGATCTGGTGCGCCAGCCTGTACAGGGGGCTCGACCGCAGACCTCCTTGGTGGTTGATGTAAGAGACCACTGCTGTGTTTTGTCGGTGCGCACCAACACATGGTGATCTCTTAGGTCTGGGAGAAAGTGTTTCAGAGCCTGAAACACAGCCAGCATCTCTAGCCAATTGATGTGCCACGTGAGATGGTGACCACTCCACAGACCGTGGGCAGGGTGGCCACTCATGACCGCTCCCCAGCCAGTGAGGGATGCGTCCGTCGCTAGCGATACGAGGCGACACGGAGCTCCCAGCACTGGGCCCTGAGACAAGAACTAAGGTTGTCTCCACATGTCTAAGGCACGTAGGCACCGCCGCGTGACCTTGATCATGCGAAGTGGGTTCCCTCTCGGGGAGAACCCCTAGGTCTCATGTACAGCAGGCCAATAGGTATCACGTTGGACGCAGCTGCCATTAGACCCAGCAGTCTCTGAAACTGCTTGATAGTGAGTGACTGGCCTTCTTTCACTCCCCTGACTGCCGTGAGGATCGACTCGATCCGAGCAGGCGACATACGTGCCTGCATCGTGGTCGAATCCCACCCCACACCAAGATAAGTGGTCCTCTGTAATGGAGAAAGCACACTCTTCTTGGCGTTCAGTCTTAACCCCAACACTTTCATGTGAGCGAGAACAACATCTCGATGTTGAGCCGCCATCTGCTCTGAATGAGCGAGAATCAACCAATCGTCTATGTAATTGAGTATGCGGATGCCTTGTAGCCACAACGGAGCTAACTCGGCATCCACACACTTCGTAAAAGTGCGGGGTGAGAGTGCTAGGCCGAAGGGAAGAACCCGATACTGGTAAGCTTCGCCCCCGAACGCAAACCTCATGAACTTCCTGTGAGTAGGAAGGATGGAGACATGGAAGTATTCGTCTTTTAGATCGATTGTAACAAACCAGTCCTGGGACCTGATCTGAGACACAACCTGTTTGAGCATCTTGAACCTCAGTCTGCTGACTGAGCGGTTCAACTGACGCAGATCTAAAATGGGACGCAACCCTCCATCCTTCTTTGGAACTATAAAGTACCGGCTGTAGAACCCGGACTCTCTCTCGTGAGGAGGGACCACCTCGATGGCTTCCTTTCTTAAGAGAGTAATTACTTCTTGTTCCATTACCAGAGCCTGCTCGGGAACCACCAGAGTGGGATTCACCCCGTTGAATCGAGGCGGAGGAGAACCGAACTGGATTCTGTAACCTCTCTCTACAGTGTGCAGGACCCACCAAGACACATTTGGCAGTAGTTTCAACGCTGCAAAATAGTCTACTAAGGGAACCAGTCTCTCGAGACTGGCCTCTGGTGTAATCAGAGCAGCTAGTTCGGTGTCCTGGAACGGCACACCACCAGGAGACAACCGAACTTGCTGCTCTAGAGATCCCCGAAGGGGTGGCGAGCATCTCAGCTCCGCTACGTTTCCTGGCGGAAAGAACTGAGATATGTGCTCGCTGGAGATCGCTGCGCCCTAGAACACCGTACGTGGCAGGGTTAGCAGAACGATCTCCTGAGGGCACTGAGGAGAGACGGGCACCGTGTAATGCAGTGAACGCCGCTCTTCCCCAGCGGGGGCTACCCTCATAAGCCCTGGGCCATAAGCATCAGGGCCTCTTGGACGAAGACCTCTTTGCCTGAAGGACGGTCCGTAGAGCCGGCTTAGGCTTCGAGGCCCCCAACCGAGAGCCTTTCTTACCGCCCCGGCTCCGCCGCGGGGGAGCACAGGCGGCGACACTCTCTTTCTGCGCCTCTCTATGTGAGGAGCCAGCACGCGGCAGGGGCTGCTCTCGCCCAGCAGCCCCCTGAGCAAGAGAGCAGCGAGGGAGAAACCGCTGGAACGCCGCCGCCTGCTTCCTGGCCTCCTGGTGCCTGTCGACAACGGAACCAACAGCGTCGCCGAACAGGCCAGAAGGCGAAAGCGGGGCGTCCAGGAGGAAGACCCTGTCACGGTCTTTGATATCTGACAGGGTCAACCAGAGATGCCTCTCCGCTGCCACCAGGGCTGCTATAGACCGCCCAATAGCACTGGCGGTCTCCTTGGTGGCGCGGAGAGACAAATCAGCGGTTTTGCGGAGCTCGCTGATATCGTCCGCATTGATTCCCTCACCCTCATCTAGGACTTTGAGCAGGTCAGCCTGGTATGCCTGCAGCACCGCCATGGTGTGCAGACACGAACCAGCCTGACCTGCTGCCGCGTACCCCTTGCCCACCAGCGCTGACGATGTGCGCAGTGGCTTGGTGGGCAAGGTCGGAGCCTTCAGAGACGACGCAGCGTCAGGGGACAGATAGCTCGCGAGCGTCTGTTCCACCCGAGGCATCGCTCTGTAACCGCGCTCACTCGTCCCCGCCACATTAGCGTAGTAATCGGACGAGGGGACGAAGAGGCGGGCCGAGAACGGTTTTCCCCACGACCTCGACACCTCAGTGTGGAAAAAACGGCAGGCTCCGATGTGGAGGTGGAGTCTTAAACCGCAGAAAGCGTTCGTCCAACTTGCTTCTCTGCGGTTCAACACGACACTCGGTCGGCCAATCGATGTTTAATCTGGCCACAGCACGAGTAACCACCTCCACAAGCTCCTCATATTGGGGCGAAAGAGAGGGCGAAACATACTCGGCGCTCTCCACGTCAACCTCCTCGGAGGAAGACAGGAGAAGTGCCGAGCCCGCTGCCCAAGAAGTAACCGCATGGCGGGCTTCCGATCTCGGGGAGCGGTCACCGGATCTAATGAGTGAGGATGGAGATAGAGACTCCATCAGATCCCACTGCGAACCCCATGAGCGCCGCCGCCGTTCTGCCTCAGCGGAAGCAAGGCCATCGCCGCGGGGAACGCTGGTAAAAGAACCCTCCTGTTTTTGGAAAAAAGGGCCTATCGGGAGCGAAGTGTACGCAGCGGGAGACACTCGCAGTGCGAGTCCCTCGAGAGCCGACTCTGCGTGCCTCGCTCCCAAACAAACCACACACAAGCTGTGTGTATCACCTGCAGACAAATAGCGTTTGCAGGGAGGAACACACAGCTTGTATTGTGATCTGCTCTCGCCCTTCACATGCTTAGCCTTATACTGGCTCTTTGACATGATTAATTCAAAGGACAGACAACACCAAATAAGACACACAGTTTAGACACAGAGCGCTAGCTGAATGACAGAAAGCTGATGCCGGTTTCACCGCACGTGCTTTTGTACCAGCTGGTCATTACGTCACCTCGCCTGTGACGTCTCGCCCATCCATTGGACAGATTAAACTTGTATTCAGAGCCGGTCACGCTGAAGGCGTTCCCCTAGCGTTTTCGGACGCAGCTCGAGTTCCTGAAGAGGAACCACAGTAGACACTGGTGTGAGTTCACTTTGAGATCAACATCCCCTAGTGGCAACAGTGTGACATAACAAAGCCTCGTTTGCTGAAATCACATGACTTTTATTACAGTCTTCAAACCCGTTTCAAAACAATAGATCTGTAAAGGTTTTGAAGCTTGACTTGACTACTTGACTCATTTTTCATGTAAAAACTCACTATAGTTTGGTCTCTAACTAAAACTATTATGCTTGTTGCATTCTGTTGTATGTACAACACAAGTCTATCTGTTATCTACAATTATTTAACGGATAACATTGTCAAGTAAATTAGACGTTTGTTTGTTTGTTTGTTTTTATGCCATGAAAATAGAGCACCCCTAATATGTCAAATTCAAAAACTGGACAAATTAATGATTTGGCACAAAAGAAAAAAAAATAAGAAACATGCTATTGAAACCTTCGTGTCATACCAAAAGATGTAGCCTATGACTTTCTTTCTTCGAACACAAAAAAAAAAAAAAAAAAAGAAACATGCTATTGAAACCTATTGATTTAAAAGTTATACTTTTGTTTTAATTTTTGTTGTTGTTGTTGTATTTTTGAAATAGATGAAGAAATACATTCAGACATTTCAGAAAAACACAGAGATGAACATCACACACAACTCAATGTCATAGAGTAGCATAATAATAGTGTGGCGCATTGTAAAGCACTGTCACAACGTAACTGTCACGAATCCGGTCTGCACTCCCATTCATTCACCACTAGAGGTCACCCACTCACCACATGGACTCTCACAGCACACAGCACACTGGACTCAATTTCCCATTATCCATTGCACTAATTGAGCACACAGCTGTAGGCACTAATCACACACACACCTGATCCCACGCACACACTGATCACACACCTTATTTAAACCCTGGACTTTCTCTACCACACTGCTGAGTATTGTTTGCGTTTACTGCTCCCCTAGCTGTAGCAACTCTCGGAGCCCCTGTTAGTTTTCCTATTGTTCCCCTGCCTGTCTTGGATTGTTTTCCCGTGTTTGATTCTAGCCCGTGTTCCCTGGATTATCTCTCTGCCTTGCCCACCGGATTCTGTTCGCCTATCGTCGACCTTTGCTTGCCCTAGGATTACTCTTTGTCTTGTCTCTGCCATACCTGTTTGCCATTGCTCTACCCTGCCTGTATTTGACCATGCCTATAAATAAAAGCTTGCAGATGGATCCGCACGTCTCATGTCTCGTCAGCCCTGTTACAGTAACCCATCTGTGCTACTGGAATATAAAACAGATTTAAAAAAATTACTTCAGCCAGAAATGTACTTTTGCTATGGTGATCACACTTTTTTACTTTATAGTGTTGAAATGGTAACTAGTAAATACAGTAGGTTTTGTTATGCTAGCATGTGTGGACATGTTATGAGCATAACCTCACAATTTACAATGGGGAACATATTCAGACATTCATTTAATTGGACACTATTGACACTTTTGCATTGAGTATCTTTATTGACTGATAGAAAATATGGTTTATCCTGCTGGCTATTTTGTCTTTTTAATGAATCACAGATTCACCTGTATCTCAGTCTTCCTAGACCAACAATTCAAACGTCTCAATGAAAATGCATCAACAGAACACCAGGGAGTCGTCGTGGCTCCAGAAACAGCAGTTGGCTGCTCTCTAATAGTGCAAATGAGATAATGAAAGAATGATGTGGTGGTGATATTCACAGATCAATTCTTCATTACCAGAAAGAACATCTTCAGTCCCTCTGGCCATTAGACAGTCCACGGTCTCAGCGGCTGATGGACGGACTGCTGCCGCACACACGGCTCTGGGCTTTGAGCTGAGGTGTTAAACACAAAGTAAGATGAGAAGCGTGACAATAGCTGCTGTTTGCCTACTTCAATTTAATATCAGAAGAACTGACTGAAGTGGCTCTGACTGTTCACTGTTTAGTATCACAAAAACTGATTGGTTTGTAACAGCCTTTCTTTATTCAAACATTTAAGTTGTATTTAAAAAAATAAATAAAAATGTTGAATAGGCAGGTTACATTGTCAAGGTTCCCAGCAGAGGACTGATAAAAACGTAGCAGAGATTTGCCATCATGCTTCTTCAAAAAACGTTCTGCTTGGTTTTCAACGTCAGAACGAACAAATACAGTACGCAATTTGTGCACAGTTTTTAAAATGTATTTAATTATTTGTAAGACATAAGCCAAACTGAGCTTTTATTTGGAGGACTGCACGCAGCTGATGTATAGTAGAGGCATTTGCTCGACACAGCGAACAGGTGGGAGGACTGAGGACGTCAAGGATCAGACTTTCACATTGCCACAAGAGGGAGAGAGAAGACGCTGATGTGTGTGAAGGACGGGCGAGATGCACGCATCTTCACGTGAATTACACAGATGAGACTGAAGAAACATCTCACACAAGCGACAATGACACGCAGCTCTCAACTCCTGCAAGTCGGTAAGTTTATTCACGACACGGCACGAGGAAACTTCACAGCGTCATGTTTATATTCCGCGCGCGGTGACAAGCGAATCTCGCTGGATAAAGTGTAACATTTTTAGTTTTAACTGTAACAGCTCAAACGGTTTAATATTTAAAATGTCTGTAATTATTGATGTCTATTAGTGCTATTCCACTAAATGAACAGTTTGCAGCATTAACTGCTCGAATTTAATTTCATTAAGTGAAAGGTCAGCAGACAGAATTATTGATTTTTAATTTGAAGAAAACAACAATTGTAAGAACAGTTACAGTACATTATAATACCTCTTCTGAATGTGCCATTAAAGAATATGGTGCATCATGATAAAATAAAGATTGACGTCCAGTGTTAGCTATAATGCCTCACACACATACTATTGATCATTTATATGCTATGAAATTATAATGTATTATGACTGATTGAATAAAGCATTACATTATGTATCATGAGGCAGTATGAATATCCTATGAAAGCAGAATGTTGATAGGATATTAAATGTTGTGCTGGTGCCAGGATGGCAACACATTTAATAATTCAAAATTACATTTATTTCTGGTTTGAAATAAACATCATACTCTTTTAATCTATTGTACGACCTTAAATTGTTTGAAGAGAGATAATTTTTCAAAATGGCACATTTTACACTTCCAAATGCTTTTGCTTTGCAAAGATGCATCATTTTATTACTGTTTTGTTGCCATATTTTATTTTATTTATTTATATACTTATATTTTTTTTGAAGATTTGTTTAACCGTTCACTGCAAAACGAACAATCTATGATTATTCACTCACCTTCGTGTCATACCAAAAGATGTAGCCTATGACTTTCTTTCTTCTAACACAAAAGATGAAACTGTGAATAATACGTGTTGAAAGGGAAATTACACTTTCAAGAAACTAAAAGCACCATAGAGGTTTTATAAAAGCTATATTGTGAGTCTTCTGAAGCTATGCGATAGCTTAATGTGAATTAACTGATAATTTACACACTACAGTACTACAGTGAGTCAGTGAGTTGACGAGTTCATTCAAATGCTTTTGTGAAGAGATTTACTCTTGAATAAGACTCTTTTCAGTGACACGGGTTTCCTTTTTTTGAGTGAACTGCTCTTTAAACACAATATTTCATGAATTACTTAAACACAATTATCATGCAATAAGGTCAGTGTTTATGTTTTGTGTTTCATGTGTGGCTTGTCTCCTACTGGAAATGAAATCTGAAACCATTTCAAAAGACAAGAACATTCCTGGATCATGACCACTGGCTGCTAGAAAAAGACTTGGCAACTTTACGAGAGCAGAAACCCATCAGAAACCCATCAGAGCTCACCGGCTCCTCTCGATACTCTGCCATGGACGCCACAAACATCACTCACTTGGCGGCCGTGTTCGTGAACCCTCATGGTCAGGTGCCCGTTCTGGATGTTCACGACACGTACACAGACTTCTACGACATGGACTATGGCGTTCCCGCAGAGGAGATGCCGGACACCACGCAGGGCCTGGCCTACTTTGTGGCCACCATCGTCATTGGAGCCGTGCTTGTCTGCATCATGCTGGTGTGCGGCTTCGGCAACTTCGTCTTCATAGCCACTCTGGCCCGATACAAGAAACTCAGGAACCTCACCAACCTGCTGATCGCCAACCTGGCCATCTCCGACTTCATAGTGGCTGTGGTCTGCTGCCCTTTCTTGGTGGATTATTACGTGGTCAAGCAGCTCTCCTGGGATCATGGGAAAGTGCTGTGTGCCTCCGTCAACTACCTCAGGACTGTGTCTCTCTATGTGTCCACCAATGCCTTACTGGCTATCGCCGTTGACAGGTTGGTGTGATTTAGACATCGTTCTTCAGTCCCGCTAGGCTAGACAGTGGGAAGGATAAGGAAAGCCCGGGGCTGAGTTCACCTGTCGCTTATTCGGCGGGCAAAATATCGTTGGCTTTCAGATTCATGCATTATGCAGTGAACTTCCTGAACAAAGCACTTCACATACTGCTCAAACAGATGATTGTGAGAAAATATTTCCAGCTTTCCAGTTATTCGGTAGGATTTAATCATCTGCTGTGCATCATCCTTGATAGGTAACAAATCAAATGAAAACAAGTGAAAAATACAGAGCTCTTAGAAATAAAGGTGCTTCACGATGCCATAGAAGAGCCTTTAACATCTGAAGAACCTTTCTGTTTCACAAAAGGTTCTTTGTGATGAAAGAAGGTTCTTCAGATTATAAAAGAGATGGTTCTTTAAAGAACCTTTGACTGAATGGTTCTTTGTGGAACCAAAAATGGTTCTTTTATGGCATCGCTATGAAGAACCTTTCAAGCACCTTTATTTTTAAGAGTGTATAAAGGCAACCTTAAAGCAGTCAATTAAAGCAATAAGCCTTTAAGGCTGAGTTATGATTTACAGTATAGTAGTATTCATAATGAATGATACAAAATAAATCTTTAGCTTAACTGTAAGCTCTTTACAGTTGTCAAACAATGGAACAGCCCCAAAATATTATTTCTCTCATTGTTTACTTGCTCTTTTTTTCCCTAAAGCCATGGTTTTTTTTTCCCCCTTGTGAGTGTGGCTCTGTTACGGATTTGTGGTTGTAGTCAAATTAAACAAAGGGCAGGAGAACGAAGTAGCGCCAACACACTTTTTCATTTATTAAACATTTAGCTGAGACCAAGACAAGGGGAAAACTGAGGACTTATAACAGGACGAGAACAAAAGAGCAAACAAGACAATACAAATCAGGTGGGGATGATAAACGATGATTAACTAATGACAAAGACCGGAATAAAACCAAATAAGGGCAAACAGGAAACTAGAAGGGCAGACACGTAAAAGGCTCAAAAAAGGAGATTTTTTAAAAAGATTTATTATGCAGCTCTTTTCCGTGATGCAATACTACATAAGAACAGTACTTCAAAAATAGCACAAAAAGCTTTGTGTAGGTTGTATTTCCTGTCTTCTGATGCCATACAATAGTTCTAAGTCATGAGGAAACCATGCTTTTATTCACTCATAATTTTCCCTTCTGCAAAACTTTGAAATCTCATTCGCATCTGCATTCATTAAAATGCACTATTCCAGGCATAAATTCAGATCAAAAAAATAATAATAATAACTGCGTACAGGTTTGGACTATCATGAAAGTGAGTAAATAATGATGAAATTTGAGTTTTTAGCTGAACTTTGCATAACAGTTTCTCTGAAGCCAGTATTTGTAATGTATTATATGGGCAGATCTGCACAGCATCTTACAAACTGTTACAAATCTTCTTGTAAGCAGGTTTTATAATGTGGTCATAATATTTATTAGTGGTCCTTGCTTTGATTAATGTAACTTGAGTTAAGTCTTCTTTAAAACAGCCATGAGATATCACTAATGGGTTACGACACATTTGCTATCAACCTTTCTCATTTTAATATCCACAAAACCACATTTTATTGTTTTGGATGTAAAATGGTTACCAGTGAACTTCACATTACC